>NC_041390.1:325096012-325148709 GCF_002162155.2 Triticum dicoccoides
GCTGTCGGCCGCGCCGATTGTGGGCAGGGTGGGGGTGGCGGCACGGGGTAAGTGGTGGGTGGCTAGGTCACGGCGGTCGGCGGGGTGGGTGGCTGGATCCGCGCGGCGGCGGTGGCGGGATCTCACGCGACGGCGGTGGGATCTCATGGCGGAAATCCGAGACGATGCCGAGGAAGGGGGCAGGGGAGGAGGGGGAGGCGAGGCAGGATCGGGGCATGGAGGAGGCGGGGCGACCATGGCGTGAGGAGGCGGGTGGGCCCGTGGGATTTTTTTCCTGATCTCAGGAACATACTCGCGCACTCTATATAGGGCTGATCGTGATTCAAATAGTTATTCTAATCCTGGGATTAGAATAATGTTGTCATATATATATATATATACATACATACATATATATATATACATACATATATATATATATAAACACTATTCTGATCACGGGATCAGAATAATACTCTGATCAAAATATGAACTGCCTGAGTAACACGCCTGAACTTCCCTATGTACAAACCCGACCTTCGGGCTATCTTCGCAATCGTGGCTTCCCCCGCGAATTATTCTTGTTAGCTGTATTCTATACGATGTTAGTGTAATCTAGAAACGTTTTTTAGCAACTAAATACACGTTTTAAATAGTAATCTCGCTTGTTGGCGGATTTTCCTCTCGGGTTGTGATGAAATTGTGTTTTTTGCAATTTTACTGCCTTAGTTGATCGACCTGAACTTCTCCCAGTGCTAGGTTGAACTTCCGCCAACATTGCCCAAATGGGGCTTGCAATATACCGTTGGAGAGCTATGGACACTAGTATCGTGATCCAAGTTAAATTTTTGGCAAAATGTAAGCGGTTTAAGAGCAGTGTTGAAAACCATTTTTTCTTCATACAATATACGTGAGTCATATTTTCGATTGCATTTTTAAACCATTTATCGGAATGAGGCAAATAATTTGGCATTGGAAAGCTGCTACAAAACTGCTCCTTCCACATGTTGAAAGTTTTCTCTAATTCCCTATGGAAAAAGAGTAAGTTGGAAAATCGTAGAATTTCATAGACCGAACAGCCGAGTTCGTATTTTCGATGACATTTCTAAACGACTAATCCAATTGAGGCAAATGATATGGCGTTGGAGAGCTTATGAAAATGCGCTGCTTTCTCATGTTGAAAGTTTTTTCTAATTTTGAACGGTTTAAAAGTAATTTAGAAAATAGTACAAGTTCCACTGAGTTCGTATTTTCAAGCTAATTTTTTAACCATACGTCCGAATGCAGCAAATGATATGGCATTCGAAAGCTTGAGGAAATGCGAAACTTTTTGGTATATATTGTTTCTCCCAATTCCTTACTATTCTAAGTCAATTTTGAAAATTGCTAAAAATGTATTTTCGCTGTAATTTCTACAAACTTTATCGGAATGGGGCAAATAATATACCGTTGAAAAGCTAAGGAAAATGCAAACTTTTTCATGTTGATGGTTTTCTCTGATTCCAAGCCGTTTTCAAGTTATTTCGAAAATGGCGAGATCATTCTTTCTTCCTTTATCGCAAAACAGATTCTTCGAAAATGCATCACGTGAAGAACCTGAACTTCTTGGCATGTCTACTTGAACTGCACTCTATTTTTCACGTGCTTTTTTTGCCCGTAGCTCTCCATCCACTCACAGGAACACTCATAACCCACAAGTATAGGGGATCACAACAGTTTTTGATAAGTAAGAGCGTCGAACCCAACGAGGAGCTAAAGGTAGAACAAATATTCCCTCAAGTTCTATCGACCATCGATACAACTCTACGCACGCTTGACGTTCGCTTTACCTAGAACAAGTAAGAAACTAGAAGTACTTTGTAGGTGTTGTTGGATAGGTTTCCTAGATAATAAAGAGTACGTAAATAAAAAGTAGGGGCTGTTTAAGTAAAGAAATAATAAAGTAAATATAGCGAGTGTGGAAAAGTGGTGGTAAGAGTTGCAAAATTGCCCCTAAGCAATTGACTACTTTACTAGACCGATAGCAAGTATTATGTGGGAGAGGCCACTGCTAGCATGTCATCCCTGACTTGGAATTCTATGCACTTATGATTGGAACTATTAGCAAGCATCCGCAACTACTAATGTTCATGAAGGTAAAACCCAACCATAGCATTAAGATATATTGGTCCCCCTTCAATCCCGTATGCATCAATTTCAATGCTAGGTTGAAGCTTCTGTCACTCTTGCCCTCCAATACGTAGTCCTATCAACATACAACTAACCCTAGGGTGTGATCCACGCGCGCAATCATATGATGGGCACCAAAGGACAGCAACATAACCACAAGCAAATTAAATCAATCATAGCAATTCATCAACCACCGATAGGACAATGAAAATCTACTCAGACATCATAGGATGGCAACACATCATTGGATAATAATATGAAACATAAAGCACCATGTTCAAGTAGAGGGTACAGCAGGTTGCGGGAGAGCGGACCGCTGTAGATAGAGGGGGGAAGGTGATGGAGATGTTGGTGAAGATGGCGGAGGTGTTGGAGTAGATCGCGATGATGATGATGATGGCCACGACAGCATTCCGACGCCACCGAGAGAGACGGGGAGAGGGGGCCCCTTAGTCTTCTTCTTCCTTGACCTCCTCCCTAGATGGGAGAAGGATTTCCCCTCTATTCCTTTTCCTCCATGGCATGGGAGGGGCGAGAGCCCCTCCAAGATTGGATCTGTCTCTCTGTCTGTCTCTGTTTCTGCGTTCTCCTCTGCTGCCCTTTCACCGTTTCTTTTATATCCGGAGATCCGTAACTCCGATTGGAACGAAACCTTTGCCGTGATTTTTTTCAGAAAATTAGCTTTCTTGCGACCGAAGAAGGGCATCAGCCGCCATATAGTTGGGTCACGAGGGTCAGGGCGCGCCCTAGGGGGGGGCGCCCCTACCTCGTGCCCACCTCGGACACTGGTTCGCGTTGATTTTTCCTCCAGATTTTCCAAATATTCCGAAAAGTATCTCTGTCCGTTTTTATCCTGTTTGGACTCTGTTTGATATGGATATTCTGCGAAACCAAAAACATGCAACAAACAGGAACTGGCACTGGGCACTAGATCAATATGTTAGTCCCAAAAATAGTATAAAAAGTTGCCAAAAAGTATATGGAAGTTGTAGAATATTGGCATGGAGCAATCAAAAATTATAGATACGACAGAGACGTATCAGCATCCCCAAGCTTAATTCCTTCTCGTCCTCGAGTAGGTAAATGATAAAAAGATAATTTTTGATGTGGAATGCTACCTAGCATAATCTTGATCACATATCTAATCATGGCATGAATATTAAGACACGAGTGATTCAAAGCAATAGTCTATCATTTGACATAAAAACAATAATACTTCAAGCCTACTAATAAAGCAATCATGTCTTTTCAAAATAACATGGCCAAAGAAAGTTATCCCTAAAAAATCATATAGTCTGGCTATGCTCCATATTCACCACACAAAATATTCACATCATGCACAACCCCGATGACAACCCAAGCAATTGTTTCATACTTTTGACGTTCTCAAACCTTTTAAACTTTCACGCAATACATGAGCGTGAGCCATGGATATAGCACTATAGGTGGAATAGAATATGATGGTGGAGAAGACAAAAAGGGGAAGATAGTCTCACATCAACTAGGCGTATCAATGGGCTATGGAGATGCCCATCAATAGATATCAATGTGAGTGAGTAGGGATTTCCATGCAATGGATGCACTATAGCTATAAGTGTATGAAAGCTCCAACGGAAACTAAGTGGGTGTGCATCCAACTTGCTTGCTCATGAAGACCTCGGGCATTTGAGGAAGCCCATTGTCGGTGTCAAAACCGACGGATCTCGGGTAGGGGGTCCCGAACTGTGCGTCTAGGCCGGATGGTAACAGGAGGCAGGGAACACGATGTTTTACCCAGGACGGGCCTTCTTGATGGAGGTAAAACCCTACGTCCTGCTTGATTAATATTGATGATATGGGTAGTACAAGAGTAGATCTACCACGAGATCAAGGAGGCTAAACCCTAGAAGCTAGCCTACGGTATGATTGTTGTATATGGAGTTGATTGCCTACGGACTACAACCCTCCGGTTTATATAGACACCGGATAGGGTTAGGGTTACATAGAGTCGGTTACAATGGTAAGAGATCTTGAATATCCGCATCGCCAAACTTGCCTTCCACGCCAAGGAAAGTCCCATCTGGACATGGGACGAAGCCTTCAATCTTGTATCTTCATAGTCCTGGAGTCCGGCTGAACGTATAGTCCGGCTACCCGAACACCCCCTAATCCAGGACTCCCTCAGTAGCCCCCGAACCAGGCTTCAATGACGACGAGTCCGGCGCGCAGATTGTTCGGCATTGCAAGGCAGGTTCTTCTCCAAATCTTGTGTACCTGTAGGAATAATGTCCGATTTTTGTAATGTAGTGCTCCTCGGCTTCCACGCCCAATAATGGTCGTCTTCCACGTGTCAAACGAATGCGAAAAGCCGGGGATTTTTTACATCCACACCCCTAGCCGTATAAATGAGCTGCCTATTTAACGGGATGGGGATTTAGGTCCAAACCACATCTTCTCCTTTCCGCGAGTTATCATCAGAGCGCTTCCAGCAAAGGCCCATTCCAACATGACCAGCCGTCGCAGCTCCTCCCCTCGCCCCTCCGGTCCCAAACCCGGGGACTGGGAGAGTTGCACCATCCCCCATAGCGAGTTAGTGTCGCTTTAGGCCAAGGGATTTCTCCCTCAGGCATACATGGTCCCGGTCCGAGCCGGTCTCGCCACCTACAATGGCGGAAAACAAGCGGAGAGCACCCCCAATCCTTCTAAAGGAGAGCGGGTGTGCCTCGTCCCCTATCTAATAAGGGGACTCGGATTTCCAATTCATCCGTTCCTCCGCGGGCTTCTGGAGTTCTACGGCCTCCAGCTCCACAATCTCACGCCCGCCTCCGTATTGCATATTGCGGGTTTCGTCGCCCTTTGTGAGATATTTTTAGGCGTTGAGGCTCATTTCGCGCTATGGAAGAGGTTATTCTGCCTGGTGCCCCGTTCTCAAGAGGGGTCTATATACCAAGTGGGCGTAGCCGAAGTATGGCGCATCGCCGGGACCGGATACCTATCCGGAACCCCAAAGAAGGCGTCCGAGGACTGGCCATCGGAATGGTTTTATATAGATGACGTCCCGCTACCGGACCCTATCCGGGTCGGTCTCCCTGAGTTCAACAGTGTTCCATTGAAGAAACGCTTGAGCTGGCGTCCGCGGAGCTCTCAGAGACGTCCTTTACCTGATGGGCCGGATAAGACTGTTGGCTCATTCCGGACTAACCATGATTGGAGTCATGGCCGCATGCATTATGCGGGGGGTGCAGCCGCTTCAATATAGAGGCCACCCCATGTGGGATTTCAACGGGGAGGATGACGCCACATGTTACGGTCGTAAGGGGCCAGCCTCAGCCGCCGCCTTAGTAAAGATCTTATCCTCTTTGTACAAGGGAGAAAAGGAGGAATTCCTCCGCGTCAACCCGTGGGCCGGATTCAGTATGTACGATCCTCCAAGTTGGGTAAGTGAACAATTGTGCTTGCCCGTTTGTTTTATACTCCCATGGTTAGATAGGTAGTCTAATGACTTCAATGCAGGAACTGCGACAGGAGGTAAAGGATATAAGCAGCCGCCCTCCACAGCCCGAGGACCCAGAACGGTCCCTCAATCCGGACTCCGAAGAGGATCCGGACATATCGGTGGAGCTTATCGACGGGGTGTTCCATCAGCTAAGAAAGGACAATACCTTGGTGGCCATTACGGCGGATAAAAAATACCCAGGGTTAATCCCGGCCTCCCAGGTGACAGAAACTAGGGTTTTATTCCCTTCAAAGAGATTCCACCCTCACGTAGCCCGGTGTTTCTGACGACAGCCATGTTTTGCAGGGGAGATTTCCGAGGCAGGAGGCCGAACCTACGGCGCTAGCCAACGAGGGGCCGCAGGGCCCCATGGGGCAAAAAGGAATGAAGTCCGTACTGAGATGCCGGCGCAAAGGTATAGTGCACCCTCTGTTTCCCTGGAGTTATTCTGTCAGGGCATATTAACATTCGTGCTATCTTCAGAACGAAGAGACCTCGCCAGACTACATCCGGAGAGGTTGCCAATCGCGCCTCCACCAGCCAGGCTCCAATGTCTGGCCAGGAAGCGGAGGCGAGCACAAGGCACGCACCGGACGCCCCTCCGACAGAGGATGCGGACAGGTTGTCTGCCACAAATTCTGAAGTGGAGAGTGCCATGAACCACAGGCGTCGCCGGACAATTCTATGCGACGCTTGTTTCTCCCAAGAGGCTTTAGATGCCTTTAGTTCGAGAGATGCGTACCTCCGTGCCGCTCAAAATGGTTTATCCAGAGCCACGGAGCAGTATGTAGAAGACATACGGGTAAGAAAATTTTGGTTGAATATATATATATATGCCAGTAGCCCCCGAGACTTGAAGCAGTTAGAGCAACTAATTTAAGGATCATTTAATATGCAGCTTCTTACAGAGAAGAATACCGTACTGTCCCAGGAGCTGGAAAAGTGCAAGGCCCAACTAGAGGCCGCACTAGCCGCAGTAGGGGAGCCCAAAGAGACCCCCTCAGGTAAGATACACTTTGAAAGATTAGTATTGTGCGGTGTGGGTGCAAATCTGACAAATCATATTGCAGATGGCGCCGGACTCGATCTGGACAAGCAACAACTCTTACGCCGGCTAAAGGCCGGTGAGAGTACGTTGACAAAGGTGAGGCGAGAGAAGAATGATCTTCAGGATGCCAACACCAAGCTGGACGTCGAACTTAAAGATGTTCGTGGCCAGCTGTCGGACTCCACGAAGGAGAATCAGCGGCTTCGACGCGGCATTTTTAGTAAGTGCTTGAATGAACTTTGAAAAAAGAGTTCGGCGAGGAAGTCAACTAACAGAGTAATGTCTGTAGGTATGCTCACAGGTCGTCCTGCAGAGGAGATGCCCGGTTCTACGGGTGACCTTCTTCCCGAACTCTTGCAACTGCACGAGCGAATTCGGCAGGCGATGCGGGATATTGCCCAAGCCTTATGGCCTGCCCACTCCGTGCCCGAGGACCTTGGGGAGCTTGCGGAGAAGCTGAAGGGAGCTCGGCGGCACTTCCGGTTGTGGAAGATATCGGCCTGCCGACAAGGCGCTAGGGAGGCCTAGGCCATGGTGAAGACCCGTTTTACGAAGTCTGACCCAAACCACATGGCCGAGGTCGGACCAGTGGGGCCTGACGGGAAGGAGATCCCTGTAAGCTTAGTATACGACCAAGTAGAGTTGGCCCCGAAGTATTCCCAGCAGGACTGTAAATTAGACAGCCTGTTAGATGGTATAGAAGAGGAATACAATCAATCAGAATGATTGTGTAATTTTGAATTGACATGTGTAATGCCTTCTAGCCGGATTGTAGATCGTTTGTCGTTGCCGACCTTTTAGCTTCAACCTCGGGACCTGACGGTCCGGAGTGTCTCCGAATACCCTATCGGTTATATAAGAACCGGGGTATGCATGGAGACCAGGCTTAGGGGTCATCAGTGCTTTATCAGACAAGTGCCCAACTAGTAATGTTATATTACATGGTTAGTAAGAAACATCTTCCAGAGAGAATAGTTCCGTTAAGGGTTCCTTTAGCTGGGAGGCATGCCCTAAGGTGCATGTCCGGACTGCGTGAAGAGACGCAGAAAAAAAGGCATCTGGGGTGCATAAAATGAATAAAAAGATCATCTTTTATTTCGCCGACCGAATATTCCCTTAAGAACGTGTCACAGCCCTAGAATTTGATTGCAATTAGTTTCATAAGCATCCTGCATCATGTCTAAATTTCTGAAACTTGAATTGAGGAAAGTGGAAGCCTCAAAAACTTAAATAAAAAAGGGGCAAGAACCCTTAAGCTTGCATTCAGTCAAACCAAAATGGCCTTCATTAATGTTTGATAATTTTGGCAAGGGTTTGTATCCAAACCAAAAATATTGAACTTTTTAAGGAATTATTTTGGCACTGAATTTAAATCATTATTGTATTTGAATTTGGAATTATATTCATAATATATGGAATATATTTTCAATTAACTTTGAAATGTTTTATGTGCTGTTGGAAAAGTCCATCTAGCGACATAAAATTTTCAAAGGGTTTTGTCACTGTTTTGAAATTCTTTTGAATTTGAATCAGTGGAAAAATGATTAAATAAAAAGAAAAGAAAACAAAATTATAAAACAGAGTAGAAACTCACCTGGCCTCACCTGTCACAGCCCAGCTGGCCAGCCCACCTGGCCGGCCCAGCCCAGCGCCACTGCCAGTCATCGCCTACCTCTGCCAGTAGGCAGAGGAGGGACACCGCGACACCGCCGAGCTCGCCACACCACCACCCTGCCTGCCTGCCCCTCCTCCTCGACGCCGGACGCTCTGGACGTCGCCACGCACTCCTCCTCGACCCCCTGCACCTTTCCCCTCTCTCCCTGGATCTCTCCCTCGTCCTCCCCCGCTATGGCCGACGTGCTCGACGCCGCCGTTCACTTCCACGCGGCCACAACCACCGCCTCGCCTGACCGAGCTGCTCCCGAGCTCCGCCGCGATGTCGTCGTCCTCCCCACCTACTCACGCGACGTCGAACGCCCCAAAACGCTGCCCCCGACCTCGTCTTCATCATTTGGCCGCCGAGATCGCCGGCGACCTCCCGTCTTCATCAGCACCTCCCCGGCCTCACCGTTGCCTCTACTAGATCCGCTGTGAGCTCCCAAGCATTTCCCCCTTCTCCCCGCAGTGAATCCCTTCCCCTAACCAGCCTAGCCACCGGAGCCGTGAGCTCCTCGCCGCCAGCAATGGTGCAGTCGTGGCCATAGTCGTTGTAGCTCGCGTACAAGCACACCAATGTGCTTAAAGCCTTCCCAGGAAGTTGTAGAACTCACCAACTCGTCTTATGGATCACCGTAGCGCCGAACCCGTCTTTGCCGAACTCCAACCACCGCCTTGGAGCTCGCCGTCGTTATCTCCAGCCACCATAGGCCTAGCCTCCACCACCACTAGACGCGCGCTAGCAAGAACTTTCTAAACAAGCCCAAGAATAGCCTCGTCCGTGCACTGTAGCGCGTTTCCGACGCTCTCCGCTGTCTCGGGCCTCGCCGGCGTCGAGTCGCCGGCGGGTTTGACCTACCGACTAGGGGTTTGACCCTGCTGACCGAGTTAACCCCCGGGTGGGCCTAGTTTGACCCCTCTGGGTCAATGACAAATGGGACCCGCCTGCTAATTAAGTAGGATTAGGGTTAACTAAAAACTAGTTAGACTAATGACACTGACACGCGGGACCCACTGGTCAGGTTTGACCTGGACCGGGTCTATTGACCTGCTGAGGTCAGCATGACGCAATGCTGACGCAGTAATGCCTTTTCTGGAATTATTCTTATTCAGGAAATTCCAGAAATTAGTATAAACTTCTAAAATTCATATAAAATCAACCGTAACTCCAAATTAAATAATTTATATATGAAAAATTATCAGAAAAATTCAATCTATCCATCTGTCCTAGTTTCATGCATGTTAGAATACTTTAACCTTGCTGTTTAGGTGAATCAAGTTAATGCACTAATATGACTTCATGAAATGGGTTTGTATTTGAATCTTTGGTTCAAATGTACTCATTCCAATCTGTTCTAGCTTGCATTAGCCCAAAACACATTCATATTTCCGTGCCATAGCATGCATCATATTGTTGCATTGCATTGATTATGTTCCCTCTTGTTTTCCGGTGGTTGTCCCCTCTCGATAGACGTATTCCGATGATGAGATCGATGACACCGATGAAGAGTTATACTATCTTCAGAAGTGCTAGGCAAGCGAAAACCCCTTGTTCATTCTGATACAATCCCACTCTCTCGCTCCTGCTCTCTTTTACTGCATTAGGACAACACCGATTCAACTATTACATGTTGCGGTAGTTGAACCCTTTCCTCTGCATGACTTGTCATTGCCACAGTAAATAGATGAAACCCACTAGCATGAGTAGGAGTTGTTTGAGCCCTGTTGTGCCTACTCATTCATGCTTGTTTGTCATGCTTGCTACTGCTTAGAGTTGAGTCAGGTCTGATTCATCGGGGATGAATTGGAATGGTGTTGAACATGTCCTACTCTGTGTGAGCTAAGTGTGTGAACACGATTTGGTAAAGGTAGCGATGAGAGGCCATGTAGGAGTACATGGTGGGTTGTCTCATTGCAGACGTCCTTAGGAACTGATTTCTGTGTTTGTGATCCATGAACAGTTACTACTACACATTGGGCTCCGGGCGCTCCAAGCTCTCTCGACTTATTAATCAACTCGATCTCTGTCCAGGAGTTGCAACTAGTTTCTGGTGTTTGTAGGTAGTGCTAGTAGTCTACCAAGTGGCACCCGGTACAGGTGGGCTTGGGACAGACTAGGCACAGTGGCCCGGTGTACCAAGTGGCACCCGGATGGTGGGCTTGGGAACCCTGCTCACATCGTTTGGGGCCGTGAGCGACACCCCGGCCGGATCTCCTTGCGGATGGAACCCGAATAGGCGATAAACCCGGACTAGAGACTTGTTGGTTAGTCAGGTCATGGCCGACTCCCTTGCCAGGCTTCCGCTTGAAGGTTGTCGAGATACGCGATGTGTACATGGTGGTAAGTGGCGAGAGCGTGTGCGAAGAAGTACACCCCTGCAGGGTCATCATTATCTATTCGAATAGCCGGATTCCTCAGATATGGAAACTAGGACCCCTTGCATAGTTCATAGACAAGCGAAAGTGGATACTCTAAAATGCGCAAGATAAGTGTGAGTGCTATGGATGGCGTTCTCGCAGTGAGACGGGAGCGGATCCATAGTGGTGTATTGATATGGTGAATATGTGGACTCGTGTGCGCCACCTCAAAAGAGTTACTTGCAGTCGTAGTTCACGATAGCCACCGAGTCAAAGCTGGCTTGCTGCAGTTAAACTCCACCATCCCTTCGTTGATAATGATGCATATGTAGTTAGTTCTAATGTAAGTCTTGCTGAGTACATTTGTACTCACGTTTGCTTAATTTATGTTTTGCAGAGAGACTTCAGTCCCGCTAGTAGTTCCGCTTGGACTTCGACGTTTAGCTCGTTACCTCAGCTACGATCTTGTGCCCTCGGCGGGATCTTGTAGATAGTCAGGCTTCTGAGCCTTCTTCTTTTGTAGTTCTCTGTACTCAGACAAGTTAAGCTTCCACGAGTTCTTTGACTTGTATGCTCTGAATGTTGGGTCATGAGACCCATGTTTGTATTATCTCGCTCCTCGGAGCATAATGAATAAATAATTGAGTCGTAGAGTTATGTTGTGATGCCATGTTGTATTTACACATGTCGAGCATATTGTGTGTATGATTGAAATGCTTGGTATCTGTGGGATCCGACAACCTAGTTATTTATCCTTGGTAGCCTCTCTTATGGGGAAATGTAGTCTTGTGCATCCATGAGCCATAGTAGTCCGCTACAGCCCGGTTCACTGGAGTCCTGCTAGCCCAGCACTACTGCTTAGGATAGTTGACTGGCCAGCATGTGTTTCACTTCGTTCCTGTGTTTGTCCCTTCGGGGAAATGTCACGCGGTGACATCCGGAGTCCTGCCTAGCCTACTACAGCCCGGGTTACCGGAGTCCTGTTAGCCCAGTGCTACAGCCCGGATTCACACGCTGCTGACCGACATGTTCGAAGTTGATTCATGTATGCCTGTCCCCATGGGTTAGTGCCGCTTTGGGTTCACGACTAGTCATGTCGGCCCGGGTTCTCTGTCATATGGATGCTAGCGACACTATCATATACGTGAGCCAAAAGGCGCAAACGGTCTCGGGCCATGGTAAGGCGACACCCGTGGGAATACCGTGCGTGAGGCCGCAAAGTGATATGAGTTGTTACCAGCTAGATCGATGTGACTTGGAATTGGGGTCCTGACAGAACGCTAGCTTTCGGCTTCACCTAGTCTGAGGTACACATCCGGCTGACCCGGCAGTAACAATCGCAGAGGTGCTCCCTTTACCACCTAGCCGAACAATCGGGAACGTAGGGGTAAGCACAGGAGCCAGGCAACCCAGCTTGGCCAAAACTTAAGTCATATCGATGCATATAATGGTGAAGAAAAAAGGTACATGCGGAAGCTTGACGCATGTGTTGGGCGTGAAGCCCGTATAAATAAGCTTCTGTTAAAGAAGCCCCCATGTTTAATGAGCGCGAGTGGCGCGTCACTAGATGAGCCTTTAAGGGCTATGAAGGAAAAAAAATGGGAAGGAGAGAAATGTAAGACAGAAAAATACAAAAAGGGATGGACAGAGGAAGGAGACGAACACAGAGTCCGGCGCTAGGCATAGAATCTTCGGAGACGGGTGGCGTTCCACGGGTTCGGCTCGAGTCGGTTGTTCGACGCATCTCGCAGGCGGTACGCCCCACCAGTCAGGACTTGGTCGATTATGAATGGACCTTGCCACTTGGGCTTGAGTTTGTCCTTTTTCTTATCCGGCAGGCGTAGAACTAGTTCGCAAACATTGTAATTTTTGGCCCGTACTTCTCTGCTTTGATATCTTCGGGCCTACTGTTGATAAAATGCGGAATGGGCTTTTGCCACATCGCGCTCCTCCTCCAAGGCGTCCAAGTTGTCCTGCCGATCGAGCTCGGCTTCTCTTTCTTCGTACATGCGCACTCTAGGTGAGTCATGAATTATGTCACAGGGCAAAACTGCTTCTGCGCCGTACAACATAAAAAATGGTGTGTACCCGGTGGTGCGATTTGGCGTGGTCCGCGGCCCCCATAGCATGGAGTCGAGCTCCTCTACCCAGTGCGTGTTAGATTCCTTGAGGGACCGCACCAGTCTGGGTTTGATGCCGCTCATGATAAGACCATTTGCACGTTCGACCTAGCCGTTGGTTTGTGGGTGATAGACGGAAGCATAATCGAGCTTGATGCCCATGTTTTTGCAACAGAGTTTTACCTCGTCGGCGGTAAAATTTGTACCGTTGTCGATTATGATGCTGTGGGGGACGCCATAACGGTGTACAACCCCGGATATGAAGTCTATCACAGGTCCGGATTCGGCCATTTTAACAGGCTTGGCTTCTATCCATTTGGTGAACTTATCCACCATGACCAGTAAGTATTTTTTCCTATGGGTTCCACCTTTAAGGGGTCCGACCATGTCAAGCCCCCAGACCGCAAAAGGCCAGGTGATGGGTATAGTTTGGAGTGCGGTGGGTGGCATATGGCTTTGGTTGGCAAAAGGTTGGCAACCAGCGCATCGTTGGACTAGGTCCTGAGCGTCTGCTCGGCCGTCGGCTAGTAAAAGCATGTACGGAAAGCCTTGCTAACGAGGGACCGAGCAGCGGCATGGTGACCACCGAGTCCGGCATGAATTTCAGCCAGGAGGTTCCGCCCTTCCTCTTCGGAGATGCACCTTTGAAGGACTCCGGTAGTGCTTTTCTTATAAAGTTCTCCCTCATGGACTCTGTAGGCCTTAGATCGCCGCACTATGCAGCAGGCTTCGTTTTGGTCCTCCAGGAGTTCCTGCCTAGTAAGGTAGGCTAGGAATGGTTCTGTCCACGGGGCGATAACCGCCATTATTACGTGGGCTGAAGGTGTAATTTCGTTGGCAGAGCCTCCAATTGTTTCAGATTGTTCGGCGTCGAGTGGTGTGGCTGGGTTCGGGCTGTTATTTGCGGGTTCCCCCTCCCATGCTACGGATGGCTTGAACAATCTTTCCAAAAAGACGTTGGGGGGGCTGCATCGCGTTTTGCTCTGATGCATGCTAGGACGTCCGCCGCTTGATTGTTTTCTTGGGCTATATAGTGAAACTCCAGCCCTTCGAACCGAGCTGACATTTTTAGGACGGCATCGCGGTAAGCTTCCATTTTTGGGTCCTTGGCGTCGAAGTCTCCGTTTATTCGGGATATCACGAGGTTTGAATACCTGCGTACCTCTAGGCGCTGGATACCCATGGATACTGCTATCCGGAGGCCATGTAGGAGGGCCTCATATTTGGCTGCATTGTTGGAATCCGTGTACATGATTTGGAGCACATATTGGACTGTGTCTCCTGTGGGGGACGTCAGGACGACGCCGGCCCCCAGTCCGGCCAATTTTTTGGAGCCGTCTAAATGCATAATCCAATTTGAATATGTGTCGTACTCTTTAGGGAGCTCGGCCTCCGTCCATTCTGCGACGAAGTCAGCCAAAACTTGCGTTTTAATGGCTCGCCGTGGCTTATAGGTTATATCGAACGGGAGAAGCTCGATGGCCCATTTTGCAATCTGGCCCGTTGCATCGCGGTTGTTGATAATATCGTTTAGTGGCACTTCCGAGGCTTCTGTTATGGAACACTCTTGAAAGTAGTGTCGTAGCTTCCGGGATGCCATGAATACCGCGTATGCAATCTTTTGATAATGCGGGTACCGTGATTTGCATGGAGTGAGGACAGTGGACACGTAGTAGACCGGCCTTTGAAGGGGGAATTTGTGTCCGTCTGTTTCCCGCTCGACAATGAGCACTGCGCTGACAACTTGGTGTGTTGCTGCAATGTACAATAACATTGGTTCGCCGGTGATTGGCGCGGCCAGGACTGGGTTTGTTGCCAATATGGCTTTTATTTCATCAAGTCCGGCCGTGGCGGCATCCGTCCACTCGAAGTGTTCGGTGCGCCGAAGGAGGCGATAAAGGGGTAGTGCCTTTTCTCCCAAGCGGGAGATGAAGCGGCTTAAAGCCGCCACGCACCCGGTTAATTTTTGTATTTGTTTAAGGTCCTTTGGGACATCCAATTGTGACAAAGCTCGGATCTTGGCTGGGTTTGCTTCAATTCCTCTACCGGATACAATGAAGCCCAAGAGCTTTCCGGCTGGAATGCCAAAGACGCATTTTTCTGGGTTGAGCTTGATGTCATATTGTCGGAGGTTATCGAATGTAAGCCTCAAGTCGTTTACTAGGGATTCGACATGTCTTGATTTGACGACCACATCATCCACATACGCCTCCACTGTTTTGCCGATCTGGTTTGCCAGACATGTCTGGATCATGCACTGATATGTTGCGCCGGCGTTTTTCAGCCCGAAGGGCATTGTGTTGAAGCAGAATGGGCTGTATTGTGTGATGAATGCTGTTGTAGCTTGGTCTGATTCTGCCATCTTGATTTGATGGTAACCGGAGTATGCATCGAGGAAACACAACAAATCGTGTCCTGCGGTGGCGTCGATAATTTGATCGATGCGGGGGAGGCGGAAGGGATCCTTTGGGCAAGCCTTGTTAAGGTATTTAAAATCGACACACAGGCGCCAGGATTTGTCCTTCTTTGGTACCATCACCAGGTTTGCTAGCCAGTCCGGATGTTTTATGTCTCTGATGAATCCGGCCTCCAATAGCTTGGCTAGCTCCTCTCCCATAGCCTGTCTCTTGGGTTCGGAAAAACGCCGAAGGGCTTGTTTGACAGGTTTAAATCCTTTTAGGATATTTAAGCTATGTTCGGCCAGCCTGCGTGGGATCCATGGCATGTCTGAAGGGTGCCAGGTGAAGATGTCCCAGTTCTCTCGTAGGAACTCTCGCAGTGCGGCGTCTGCATCAGGGTTCAGTCGTGCCCCGATTGAAGCTGTTTTATTGGGGTCCGTTGGATGGACCTGGAATTTGACTATTTCATCGGCTGGCTTGAAGGATGTGGATTTGGATCTCTTATCGAGTATCACATCATCCCTATTAACCGTGGAGCGCAGCGCAGTCAGTTCCTCGGCCGCTAAGGCTTCGGATAGCGCCTCAAGGGCTAATGCGGCCGTCTTGTTTTCGACGCGAATTGCTAAGTCCGGATCACTAGCTAGAGTGATAATTCCATTCAGCCCGGGCATCTTAAGCTTCATGTACCCGTAATGGGGTATTGCTTGGAAGATTGTGAATGCTTCCCGCCCTAGTAAAGCGTGATATCCGCTCTTAAATGGGGCCACCTGAAACGTGACTTCTTCGGACCTGTAATTATCCGGCGTGCCAAACACCACATCTAGTGTGATTTTTCCTGTGCAGCGCGCTTCCTGACTGGGGATTATTCCTCTAAAGGTTGTGCTGCTTCGCTCGACGCGGTTCCAGTATATTTCCATTTTTGAAGGGTTTCCTCATAAATGAGGTTCAGTCCGCTGCCTCCATCCATGAGCACCTTGGTGAGGCGAAAGCCGTCCACTATGGGATTGAGACCAATGCGGCTGGTGCTCGGGCAGTTCGGAATCTAGGTTCATCACTTGCGTTGAAGGTAATGGTAGTGTCGCTCCATGGATTTATTGTTGCAACTTGATAGACTTCGGCGAGGCTGCGGAGTGTTCTTTTTCGCACATTGTTTGATGCGAAAGTCTCGAAGACTGTGAGAACGGTACTGGTGTCCTTGGGCTGGCCTTCTACGGCCTCCGGAATTAAGAGGTCCTCGCCGATTTTGGCCACCTGCCAGAGTATCCAATATGCTCTAAGGCTGTGAGTTGGTGTGGCGTCCTCTGTACTGTGAATTCTACATGGTCCATCAAGCCATCTTTCCAGTACGGTTCCATGCCCTGTAGAGGGTTTTGGCTTTTTGGTGTTTATCCCGGGTGTCCTGTGATGATGCACCCTCTTAGTTCAGACGGGATTACTATTCAAGGCCGGATTATCCCAAAAATTTATTTCGGTTTTCCAGGCACTTTCCATCGCACAGTATTTTTGTACTATGGACGCCAAGTCAGCGAAGCGTGTGATATCACGACGACTTACGGCGTTAAGGATTCCCTTGTCCGTGCAATTACCGCAAAAAATTGAGATTGCGTCTTCCTCGCGGCAATCCTTTATCCTGTTCATAACCAGGAGGAATCTGGCCCAGTAATGATGTACTGTTTCCTCGGGCCTCTGCCTGATTTGGGAGAGATTGCTTATGATTGGGTGGGCGGGTGTCGTTGAATCTAAAACCTCACCCAATCCAAGATTCGGAGGCCGAAGAGTTTCCGAACTCTAAAGTTCGGATTCTTGGATGTTGTCCAGTGAATCCGGCCCGTTGCCTGATCCTAAGCTCAGGTCTTGAGTTATATCTCCCCCTCCGCGGGTATCCGACTTGGAGGGTCGGGAATTCGGACGTAGCTAGTCCTAAAAATAGATGAAGGGTCGCCGCACAGCGTCTCTACCACAGCAACGTGGTGGGTGACTTGGGGAGAGTTAATTTCTCTTACATCGGGTTTAAGCCCAACCTGGTCGTAATCAGTAGCGACCCCTAGGGCGGCGATGCGATCCAAGAGCTCGTTTACGGAAGAGAGCTCCATTGGATCTAGCTGCTCGACGAGCTCCGAGCTGACGTGTAGGTTGCTTTTGATGACCCGAGAGGTCACCGTTGGCGCAACAGCCGAACAGGCGGTCATGAGGAAACCACCTAGCCGGAGGGTTTGACCGACAGCCAAGGCTCCCTTAGCAATGGCGCCATCTTTAAAGACGGGAGGAGGCATCCTTCCTGATTGTGACGGCATAGAGGACCTCTCAATGAAAGCACCAATGTCGGTGTCAAAACCGGCGGATCTCGGGTAGGGGGTCCCGAACTGTGCGTCTAGGCCGGATGGTAACAAGAGGCAGGGAACACGATGTTTTACCCAGGTTCGGGCCCTCTTGATGGAGGTAAAACCCTACGTCCTGCTTGATTAATATTGATGATATGGGTAGTACAAGAGTAGATCTACCACGAGATCAAGGAGGCTAAACCCTAGAAGCTAGCCTACGGTATGATTGTTGTATATGGAGTTGATTGCCTATGGACTACAACCCTCCGGTTTATATAGACACCGGATAGGGTTAGGGTTACATAGAGTCGGTTACAATGGTAGGAGATCTTGAATATCCGCATCGCCAAACTTGCCTTCCACTCTAAGGAAAGTCCCATCCGGACATGGGACGAAGTCTTCAATCTTGTATCTTCATAGTCCTGGAGTCCGGCTGAAGGTATAGTCTGGCTTCCCGAACACCCCCTAATCCAGGACTCCCTCACCCATCATCGGAATATACAAGCCAAGTTCTATAATGAAAATTCCAACTAGTATATGGAAGTGTTAACTCAAGAGACTCTCTATATGAAGAACATGGTGCTACTTTGAAGCACAAGTGTGGAAAAGGATAGTAGCACTGCCCCTTCTCTCTTTTTCTCTCTTTTTTTTCTTTTTTTCTTTTTATTTTTTTTTATTTTTTTGGTGGGCTTCTTTGGCCTCTTTTTTTATTTGGGCTTCTTTGGCCTCTTTTATTTTTTTGTAAAGTCCGGAGTCTCATCCCGACTTATGGGGGAATCATAGTCTCCATCATCCTTTCCTCACTAGGGCAATGCTCTAATAATGATGATCATCACACTTTTATTTACTTACAACTCGATATTACAACTCGATTCTAGTACAAAGTTATGACTCTATATGAATGCCTCCGGCTGTGTACAAGTATGTGCAATGATCTAGCATAGCAATGACATCAAAAAACGGACAAGCCATGAAAACACCATGCTAGCTATCTTACGATCATGCAAAGCAATATGACAATGAATGCTCAAGTCATGTATATGATGATGATGGAAGTTGCATGGCAATATATCTCGGAATGGCTATGGAAATGCCATGATAGGTAGGTATGGTGGCTGTTTTGAGGAAGGTATATGGTGGGTTTATGGTACCGGCGAAAGTTGCGCGATACTAGAGAGGCTAGCAATGGTGGAAGGGTGAGAGTGCGTATAATCCATGGACTCAACATTAGTCATAAAGAACTCACATACTTATTGCAAAAGTTTATTAGCCCTCGAAGCAAAGTACTACTACGCATGCCCCTAGGGGGATAGATTGGTAGGAAAAGACCATCGCTCGTCCCCGACCGCCACTCATAAGGAAGACAATCAATAAATACCTCATGCTCCAACTTCGTTACATAACGGTTCACCATACGTGCATGCTACGGGAATCACAAACCTCAACACAAGTATTTCAACAATTCACAACTACCCACTAGCATGACTCTAATATCACCATATTTATATCTCAAAACTATTGCAAGGAATCAAACATATCATATTCAGTGATCTACAAGTTTTATGTAGGATTTTATGACTAACCATGTGAATGACCAATTCCTGTCATCTCTCTAAATAGATATAAGTGAAACAAGAGAGTTTAATTCTTTATACAAAAGATATGCCCACGCTCTAACAAATATAAGTGAAGCAAAAGAGCATTCTACAAATGGCAGTTGTCTACGTAAAGAGAAACAGGCAATCTAAACTTCAAATGATATAAGTGAAGCACATGAAGCATTCTATAAAGCCATACTCAAAAGATATAAGTGAAGTGCAATGAGAATTCTATAAATCAACCAAGGACTATCTCATACCAGCATGGTGCATAAAAGAAAAATGAAAACTAAATGCAAAAGACGCTCCAAGATTGCACATATCGCATGAACGAAACGAATCCGAAAACATACCGATACTTGTTGAAGAAAGAGGGGATGCCTTCCGGGGCATCCCCAAGCTTAGAAGCTTGAGTCTCCTTGAATATTTACTTGGGGTGCCTCGGGCATCCCCAAGCTTGAGCTCTTTCCTCTCTTCCTTCTTCTGACATCGAGACCTTCTCGATCATCGAACACTTCATCCACACAAAACTTCAACAGAAAACTCGGTAAGATCCGTTAGTATAATAAAGAAAATCACTACTCTAAGTACTGTTGCAAACCAATTCATATTTTGTTTTTGCATTGTGTCTACTGTAATATAACTTTTCCATGGCTTAATCCACTGATATGAATCGATAGTTTCATCAAAATAAGCAAACTATGCATCAAAAAACAGAATCTGTCTAAAACAGAATAGTCTGTAATAATCTGAACATTCACCATACTTATGATACTTTTAAAATTATAACAAAATTAGGAAAAATAAAAAGTTTGTATAGGAAGACAGTGCAAAAAGAATCAGAACCAGTTGACGTTCCAGCTAAAAATGTAAAATCGCGTACTACAGCCAAAGTTTCTGTCCTGCAACGTACAAACCATCAAGCAAATGTAAACGTCCTAAAGGCAAACCTTGGCACATTATTTTTATTTCTAAACTTTATAAAAGCACACAACAGAAATAAATGACCCTCTAAAACTTCCGGGTTGTCTCCCTGGCAGCACTTTCTTTAAAGCCATTAAGCTAGGCATAAAGTTCTCAAGTAGTGAATCCACCCGGATCCCAAGGTATATCAAAGCCAATTTTAATTAACAATTATTTAGCATTTAGTAGTGAGCACAAAGTAACATATATCAAGCAATGACGAAGTCTAACACTCTTCCTATGCATCGGCATGTCATAAAAGAACAATTCATGCACATTTAGTAAAGTCCACTGCATAGTATAAGCAGTTTCTTGCAATTTTATCATATTGGAAACATAGAGAGGTGGAAATATAGTTACTCTCTCATAATAATTGCAAGTAGGAGAAGCAAGCACATGCATATTATATCTATCAAAATCATCATGTGCAACGGTATAAGGCAACTCATCAATATAGGGATAATTAGATTTATGCCCCTAGTTGTGTCCCACTCGTCTGTTTTACCCCTAATTCCCAAAAGTCACTGGTTCTGTCCAAGTCACTTTGCTCCTACTATGCTTTTGCCCTTTGACCGTTTGACCATCAGTTTGAAAACTTCATAACTAATTCATACTAAATCAGAAAAATGCAAATAAGATACCAAAATGTTCAAAAAAACATCACCTATATGTCAGTGTCATTTGCATTCATGAAAAAAGTGTTGGAAAGTGCCCATCCAAGTTTTAGCTCTTATGCTAGCACCATGAATAGTAAAATCTAAAAAATTTCAAAAAAATAAAAAAATTGGTGGCAAGGAATGACAAATGTTTTAAGTGCTTGCCAAGTTTCATCAAGGAATAACATTTGTGGGTGCCGCGGCAAAAAAACAATCAGCACTCCAACATAGATTATTTTTTTGCCACGACTTCCACGAATGTCGTTCGCTAGTGAAACTTGGCAAGCACTTAGAACATTTGTTTTTCTTCGCCACCATATTTTTTTGATTTTTTTAAAAAAATTTAGATTTCACTATTCATGATGGTATCAAAAGAGCTAAAACTCGGATGTGCACTTTCCACCACTTTTTCATGAATGCTTATGACACTGACATATAGGTGATGTTTTTCTGAACATTTTAGTATCTTATTTGCATTTTTCTGATTCAGTATGAATTAGTTATGAAGTTTTCAAACTGACGGTCAAACGGTCAAAGGGCAAAAGCATAAGAGGAGCAAAGTGACTTGGACAGAACCGGTGACTTTTGGGAATTAGGGGTAAAACAGATGAGTGGGACACAACTAGGGGCATAAATCTAATTATCCCATCAATATAATCCTTAATAAGGGTAAACTTCTCCGATATAGTGTAGTCGGGAGAATTCAAAAAGATAATAGGACTATCATGTGCGGGTGCAATAGCAACAATTTCATGTTTAACATAAGGACCTATAGCAAGTTCATCTCCATAAGCATAATTCATATTGGCATCCTGGCCACAAGCATCATCAAAAAGGGATATTTCAAAAGAATCCAAGGGATCATAACAGTCATCATAGCAATCATCCTTCAGTAAGCACGAAGTGGAATTAAACAATGTATGAGTTGAAGAGTTACTCTCATTAGAAGGTGGGCACGGGTGATCAATCCGCTCTTCCTCCTTTTGTTCTTCGCTCTCTTCCTCATCTTTTTCATCCAATGAGCTCACAGTTTCATCAATTTCTTCTTCCATAGACTCCTGCAAAATATTAGTCTCTTCTTGGACAGCGGAGACTTTCTCAATAAGTGCATTAATTTCGGAATTGTATTCATAATTCTCATAGCAATATTTGAGGATAGCTAAATTTTCAGATCTATAAACAGCATCATCAAAATCTTCAAGCTCTTTACAAATAGATTCACTTTCATAAGCACCCATAAAAGCAACAAATTCTTCTATTTGTTCCACATCATAGTAATCATATATACCATTAGTATAAGAAGCTAAGGTTTTATTATCATTGAATTTGCATGAAAAGGGAAGGTGTGGAGCCTTCATCCTAGAGGAACAAGTATAATCAAAACCCACGCATAATTGCCAAGCATACCACTTCAATATATGAATTTGATCCCATAATAGTTTCCCTTTTGTGTCAAGTGATAATCCCTAAAGTATTCACGTTGATCCAACGTTACTCCCATTACATAATTAAATGGGGTTTTCTCAGGATTATTAAAGTAGTACATAACATCTTTCACATAACCAGCATCGAGGGTTTTAGGAGGTTCCCCATCTCCATGAGCAGAAAGTAGACCTAATTTTTTTGGTATTTCGTGTTCCATATCCATAACTAAAGATAGAGAACAACTAAGGACAACAAATAAAAATTACTTAGTGATAAAGCAAACAAGCACACACGAGAATATTCACCCCACGCTATGACTCCCTGGCAACGGCGCCAGAAAAAGGTCTTGATAACCCACAAGTATAGGGGATCGCAACAGTTTTCGATAAGTAAGAGTGTCGAACCCAACGAGGAGCTAAAGGTAGAACAAATATTCCCTCAAGTTCTATCGACCACCGATACAACTCTACGCACGTTTGACGTTCGCTTTACCTAGAATAACTATGAAACTAGAAGTACTTTGTAGGTGTTGTTGCATAGGTTTCCTAGATAATAAAGAGTATGTAAATAAAAAGTAGGGGTTGTTTAAGTAAAGAAACAATAAATTAAATATAGCGAGTGTGGAAAAGTGGTGGTAGGAGTTGCGAAATTGCCCCTAAGCAATTGACTACTTTACTAGACCGATAGCAAGTATTATGTGTGAGAGGCCACTACTAGCATGTCATCCCTGACTTGGAATTCTATGCACTTATGATTCGAACTATTAGCAAGCATCCGCAACTACTAATGTTCATTAAGGTAAAACCCAACCATAGCATTAAGATATATTGGTCCCCCTTCAATCCCGTATGCATCAATTTCTATGCTAGGCTGAAGCTTCTGTCACTCTTACCCTCCAATACATAGTCCTATCAACATACAACTAACCCTAGGGTGTGATCCATGCGCGCAATCATATGATGGGCACCAAAGGACAGCAACATAACCACAAGCAAATTAAATCAATCACAGCAATTCATCAACCACCGATAGGACAACGAAAATCTACTCAAACATCATAGGATGGCAACACATCATTGGATAATAATATGAAGCATAAAGCACCATGTTCAAGTAGAGGGTACAATGGGTTGCGGAAGAGTGGACCGCTGTAGATAGAGGGGGGAAGGTGATGGTGATGTTGGTGAAGATGGCGGAGGTGTTGGAGTAGATTTCAGTGATGATGATGATGGCCATGACAGCGTTCCGGCACCACCAGAAGAGAAGGGGAGAGGGGGGCCCTTTGTCTTCTTCTTCCTTGACCTCCTCCCTAGATGGGAGAAGGGTTTCCCCTCTGGTACATGGCCTCCATGGCATGGGAGGGGCGAGAGCCCCTCCGAGATTGGATCTGTCTCTCTGTGTCTCTCTGTTTCTGCGTTCTCCTCTGCTGCCCTTTCACCGTTTCTTTTATATCCGGAGATTCGTAACTCCGATTGCAATGAAACCTTCGCCGTGATTTTTTCCCGAAAATTAGCTTTCTTGCGGTCGAAGAAGGGCGTCAACTGCCTTAGAGGTGGGTCACGAGGGTCAGGGGCGTGCCCTAGTGGGGGGCGCGCCCCCCTACATCGTGCCCACCTTGAACACTGGTTCGCGTTGATTTTTCCTCCAGATTTTCCAAATATTCCGAAAAGTATCTCCGTCCGTTTTTATCCCGTTTGGACTCCGTTTGATATGGATATTCTGCGAAACCAAAAACATGCAACCGACATGAACTGGCACTGGGCACTGGATCAATATGTTAGTCCCAAAAATAGTATAAAAACTTGCCAAAAAGTATATGGAAGTTGTAGAATATTGGCATGGAGCAATCAAAAATTATAGATACGACGGAGACGTATCAAACACTCACCGGAATTGAGCAAGTAATACATCGGTGGAAAGCTGATGTAAACACGCAACTTTCTCGCGTTGATCGTTTTTTCATACTCGCGATGATTTAAAAAAAATCATCTCAAATTCATTCACTATAGTTGTCGAACTTTCTGCTGTTTTCACGTTGAACTTCTATGACGTATTTTCATTTGTAATTCTCTCATCTATTTCGTCAGTGTTACACAAATGATATTCTTTTTATACAAACCTCTCTCACAATATTTTTTTAACTTTCTCCGACCGAGGACTTGAACTTACACAAATGATATTCCTGTCGTTTTGAAGTAAATTAGAGAAATGACAAGATCATGATTTTTGCCTTCATTGCGAATGGAAACGCATTGTGTGAAGTAGTTGAACTTCTCGGGCATGTCTGTTTGAACCTCACTCTGTTTTTGGCGTGCTGTTTTTTACACTGCGTGAAGTAGTTGAACTTCACTCTGTTTCACTTTATTGTTTTTTTCTTATATGAAATACACACCATTTAGTACGTGAACTTCTGGTTATTATCACTTTGAACTTCTCGCTGGTTTGAGAGAATTAGTTTAAAACACAAAAAACAACATATTTTTTTATGTATTTTGGACATCTAAATACATGGTGAACCTCTCTCACAAGAATTTTTTGAACTTTTCCTCACCGAGCACTTGAACTTCTAGCAACCATTTTTTTCGTTTATGAGTTGTTTTTAAAAGTGCAAAAATGGCGTTGTGTTTTTTATTTTTTGAACAGGTAAATCCTAGGTTTTAATATACTCCGAACTTCTCTCTTATTTCAGTATGAACTTCACCTATTTATATTTTGAGTAAATAATTGTATTTGATTTTTATACGGAAACAAATTGAACATGGAAATACAAGGTGAACCTCTCTCGCAACAATTTTTGAACTTCTCCGAACAGATCACTTGAACTTCTTTCAACAAACCTTTTAAAATTTTATTTTTCTATACTTTTATATCTCATCTGAAATGCATTCCTTGCAGTACTTGAACTTCTCATTGTTTTCACTATGAACTTTTGTCACATTTTTGTGTATACGTCAAATTACACACAATTGATGGTTGGATGTTAGTTTTTGCCTTTTTAAAACATGCAATTGGAGGTCTGGCGTCCCGCAATATAAATTCTGAACTTCTTGCAACAAATCTGAGTTTTTTATATACTTCAAATATCTCTGTTTTTTTAATTTCATCTTCTTAGTCATATTCTTAGAAAGGAAATATGTTTTTAAATGAGCATCAAATATATATTTTTGTAAGTTGAACTTCATAGTTTTATTTTTCTTAGAAACAATAATAATTTGAGTTTCCCGTATACATCAAACTACTCCTCTATTTTAATTTGAACTTCATCATTTTTATTCTTTAGTAACAAGGAAAATTTGAGTTTTCTATAAATATCAAATTTCTCTATTTTATAATTTGGACTTCTTGGTTTATTTTTTTAGCATCAAAATAACCTAGTTTTGTCATAAATATTGGAGCTCCTCCACATTTTTTTTAAAATTTAGATTTATTTGTAAAAACATAGACACAAACGGGAGAGAGAACTATGTGAGCATAAAGTTGGAAGCAATTTCGAACTTTCCTCGTCGAGCACTTGAACTTTTAGCAAGAAATGTTTTTCATTTCATGAGTTGGTTTTAAAAATGCCAAAATGGCATTCGTTTTTTTTTCGAACATGTACATCCTAAGTTTTAATAAACTCCAAACTTTTGTGTTATTTTAATTTGAACCTCATGTTGATTTTATTTTCTATTAGCGGTTAGAATCCGAGGGTTTAATATATCTTGAACCGCTCCATTACTTTAATTTGAACTTCTAGGTTTCTTTTAGAAACTAGGAAATCCATTTTGTAATTAATTTTTCTAAACTATTTTATCATTTTTAATTTGAGCTTCCGTTGTGGATATTTTGATGGGCTATTCCTTTTTCTATTCGAACTTGTTGCAATGAACATTTTTAGGTTTCATTTTATTACTTTTTTGTCATCCGAACTTGTGGTGTTGTCACACACCAACACGCAAAACAAATTTTTGACATGCGAATTTTGCATACAAACATTTCTTTTATAAGATATTTTGTACTTATGTTTTTTGTATGTATGAACTTCCTATTTATTCATGAAATAAAGGAAAAACATACTCATAGCACGAGCATACCGAACAGACGCACGCATGACCACCGGACGCATGAAAACATTCTAGGTTTCCCAAAATAATCATTTTGCTTTTACATCTGCTGCTTTTTTGTAGGCATGGGTGCCGCCGTCATCAGCGGTTGGGCGCGGGCGGCGGCGATGGCGACGCCGATTAGGCGCGGTGATGCCACATCATCGCAAGTTGGCCGGGGTGGATAGTTGGGGGGTGGGGTTCATCGAACTTCCTGGGTTTCCTCAGTTGAATTTACAAAAAAATAGAATTTTAAATCCAGAATCACTATTTTGTTTTATAAGTTGCCTACTTTTAAAGTTGGAAATATATCTAGAAAAGATGAATATTTATGTTCAGAGGGAAGCAAATGTCCCTTAGTATTTGTGCCATAGGAAATAATTTCCTTTTTCTTTTGGGGCATAAACAGAGGCAGCTTTAGAGAGCATACTTTTTTGTTGTTACTGGATAAGATTTTTGAACTTCTGCTATTGGCGTATTTTAAAACCAAATGAGATTGCCCGTGCCCTGGATCCCACAACATATCTATTTTTCAATATCTATTTGCTCAAGCATCCAGAACTTATGTACATTTCTTAGTTTGTATTTTATCTTTTTGTCTATATACTGTTCACACTGCAACAATAGGACAAGCAAAACTTTCTCCCAAACATGAGTTAGCAATATCACAACCTCAGAAAACAAGTTTCTACTTAGCATAGGGCCACGCAAAATATACAAGGTTACATTCCCCTTCAAAATGGACAGAAAATCAACACATTGGCCTGCAACCCTTCTAATTTGAAGTACAGTCTGAACTTCCAGATTTTTATCACTAAACCTTCTCGAGAACTTTTAGTCACATAAATACTAAACATTTTACAAATGCTCCAATATAGTACAACTCGATTATACAAAAACTGGGACATAGTAATGTAATTTACGATCGGTGTTAGTATCATTGTGGAACAAAAAGTAACGCATAAAGCTAGCTAGCGGGTGGGAAGGCCGAGGCCAATTTTGTTTTACAGAACTCACACTGACAATGGAATAAGAGCACATATACTTGACAAAACCTTTTATTCAGAACAAAAGTAGAGTTTGACCAGGAAAGAACAGGACACCGTAGAAGCAAAATATTGTTTTGCCACGAATGAGAAACAGAAGTATTACTCTAGCACATGGAGGATGCAGGGTGCCGCTGGGGATGAGGAACCAAAACTTTTATCCGTCGCTTCTCTGAACTTCAACACCATCTACTTCTTTCCAGCTCATTTTTTCAGTCTACATGATGGCACCATTCGGTGTGTGCTCCTCACTCAAAACAAATGGAACCACAATTTCTTCTTGTTCCTGAACTTCCATAGAAGATATAACTTTCGCATATTGTAGCGACCAGACCTCAAACGGTCAAATCTCTGTGCTCCGGTGTCATCCCTGGATCAGTAATGCTGACACCAAACAATACTTGAAGGATTTATAACAGAGTAGCAATCACACACTTATTTACATCGAGTGTCTCAACAGAGAACTTATTACAATAAATATGGCTTAAGGCCATCTAATAATGATAACAGCGGAAGGCTTGGAAGATAAGTGAGTCCATCAACTCCAACGACATCACCGAGTATAGAACCACGACCTAAAGGCACCTTACTCATCGTCTGAGAAGTCTGCAACATGAACATTGCAGCCCGAAACGGGTGAGCACATTGAATATACTAGCAATGTAATACATGGAGAGCAATGAAGGAATAAACTATACTACATGCATATTTGACTAGTGGAAAGCTCTATGGTTACATTTTTGCATAAAGCCAATTTTTCCCTACCGCAAAGGAATAAATTTTATTTAACTATCATGGTGGTTGTTAAACATTGAGAGTGTAGACACCCTCTCAATCCCAATTAAGCATCATCATTAAAACCCAACAAAATTATTTAGAGTAACATGATGAGATTCACATGATAATCCAAGTACTAGATACTCAAGATGTCCATAACCGGGGACACGGCTAACCATGATTAGTTTATACACTCTGCAGAGGTCTGCGCACTTTTCCCCACAAGACTCGATCTCCTCCGTTGGGATTCTCCCACTACATGATGTTTGAGAAACGGATGACCGAGACATAGTCTTTCAGAAGCGCTAGCACCTTACGATCGGGTAGACCGTTACACCTACTTTCCCCTACATCTGCTAGTCTACCACTGTAAGAGTAGCTTGTGGCTGCACACGGAAGTTTCTAGTATGAATAATCTCATGATCCCTTTGAGCCTGGGTGGCGGTCCAAAAGAAAAACAGGCAATCGCTGGAATACCTAGGTGCCTCAATCCACCCAGATGTGTATTTAAGTTGCCACCTTATATAAACCATTAATTTAACAAACTCACATCTGTCATGGATTTCACTCACCCAATCCACGTCTACTAGCATAGCATGGCATAATAAGCAAACGTAGAAGTAACTCCCAAAGGTTTGATAATAAAACAGGTGATAGGTACTACCTCATCTACTTCCCAAAACCCACAATTTAATTAGATCCTAAACATGCAATGTGTGAGGATTGATCGAATGCAATAAAAAGTGGGTAAAAGGAAGTATGATCAAAGTGTTACTTGCCTTGTTGATGATTCGGGAAACCTAGCGATTCAAAGTAGCAAGCGGCGCACTCCGGGTACTCTATCGCAAACAAACAACTATACAATAAGTACTCAACTAATGCACAGGTAAAACTCAAAGAAGAGATCTAACCAGAAAGTTCAACTTAAGAACTCCGGTTGGCAAAAAGAACCAAATCGAACGAAGCAACGAAAGACAAACAGCAAAACAAACATGCTTCATTTACTATTCTGGATCTAGGTCATATTTTGCAGAGGCAAAAACTTGTTTGAGTTGGTTAAACAGAAAGAGGGTTTCGAGACGAAATTCCGGGCGCTTGAATCGCCTAATTTCGATAAACGAGCGAAAAGTTATACTAAAACGAAAATCAGATCAGAAATCACGATCAGAAAAATCGCGGATTTAATCCGAGAAAAAGAAAAAAGACGAATAGATTAACGAACGAACGTTCGTTATCTGGATCTAAACGATGAACGCGTTCATTAAAACGAATGAACGAGCGAACGCTCGCTAAATAAACTAAACCAAAAAAACCGATCTATCTAAAAAAACGAACCTAAAAAAACGAAAAAAACCGGTGAAAACCTAACGGTTTTCTAAAAAAACCGGGGCGGCTCGACCTCGTCGGCGGCCAACTTCGGCAGCGGCAGGCGGTGGCGGCACAGCGGCAGGCGGCTAGGGTTTGCGGGTGGGGCGCAGCGCGGCTGTGGGCTGGGGGCGGCCCGGGGCGGCGCTATAGAAAGCCCCTTGGCCAGGCGGAGTCCTGGCCGGACACGGCCCAAGGTCGGTTCGATTTTTTTAAATAATTACGCTCGGAATAAAACAAAAGGAATATTAAATGGACTCCAAAAATCCCGAAATAAATTTTCCCCGGCTTCTAAAATCAAGCCGCACAGGATGAACATTTATTTGGGGCCTAAATGCAATTTTGAAAAACGCACATTTTTCCTAAATTCAAGTAAAATAGCAAATAAAACCAAAATAAAATCTTATTTAATTTTATTATTAAATCCTCAATATTTCTTTGTTTTGGGAGAGTCATTTTATTCCCTCTCTCATAGTTTGATAATAGAAATAATTGAAGATAAAATAAATAAAATCAAATGATCCTATTTTCAAAATTTGAGAAAACTCAAATTTGAAAATAACGAAATCCCCAACTCTCTCCGAGGGTCCTTGAGTTGCATAGAATTTTCTAGGATCAACCAAAATGCAAATAAAATATGATATGCAATGATGATCTATTGTATAACATTCCAAATTGAAAATTTGGGATGTTACAAACCTACCCCCCCCCCTTAAGATGGATCTCGCCCTCGAGATTCAGGTTGGCTAGAAAATAGGTGAGGGTGGTCCTTCAGCAATTCTTCCTCTCGTTCCCAGGTGGCTTCATCCTCCCTGTGGTGGCTCCACTGAACTTTGCAAAACTTGATAACCTTGCTGCGGGTGACTCGACTGGCATACTCAAGAATCTTGACTGGTTTCTCCTCGTAGGTCAAATCACCGTCCAACTGAATCGCTTCCAGTGGCACTGTATCTCTCAGCGGTATATCATCCATCTCCCCATGGCACTTCTTCAACTGGGAAACATGGAACACGTCGTGAACTCCTGACAATCCTTCGGGCAATTCCAACTTATAAGCTACTTCTCCCATACGCTCCAAAACATTGTATGGTCCTACAAAACGTGGCGCTAACTTTCCCTTAACTCCAAAACGCTTAACTCCTCAAAGTGGAGATACTCGAAGATAAACTCGGTCTCTGACTTTGTAAACTGTCTCCTTGTGTTTTGAATCTGTGTAGCTCTTCTGCCTGGATTGGGCTACCTTGAGCCTATCGCGAATCAATTTTACTTTCTGTTCAGACTCCTTAATCATATCCGGTCCAAACAACTGGCGGTCTCCAATCTCATCCCACGACAATGGGGTCCTGCACCTCCTTCTGTACAAGGCTTCGAAAGGGGCCATCTTCAAACTAGATTGATAACTGTTGTTATAAGAGAACTCTGCGGATGGCAAATTCTCGTCCAAACTAGATCCGTAATCTAGCGCACAAGCTCTCAGCATATCCTCCAAAACCTGATTGACTCTTTCGGTCTGTCCATCTGTCTGTGGATGGAAAGCTGTACTGAACTCTAGCCTGGTACCCAAAGTTTCATGCAACTGATTCCAGAACTTTGAGGTAAACCGGGTTCCTCTATCTGATATAATGCTTCTTGGAACTCCGTGCAGACATACGATCCTGGTCATGTATATCTTTGCTAACTTGGCACTGGTATAGGTAGTCTTCACTGGGATGAAATGAGCTACCTTTGTCAAACGATCGACTACAACCCATATCGAGTCATAGCCTGAACGTGTTCTGGGCAATCCTGTAATAAAATCCATGCCTAACTTATCCCACTTCCATTCGAGTATCGACAATGGCTGGAGCAATCCTGTTGGCTTCTCATGCTCTACCTTTACTCTTTGACATAGATCACAAACTGCTACATACTCCGCAATATCCTTCTTCATCCCGGTCCACCAGAAAGTATCCTTCAAATCCAAATACTTCTTGGTATTTCCTGGGTGAATCGAATAGGGTGAATCATGGGCGACTTGCAGAATCAATTTCCTGATCTCCGGGTCATTGGGCCCATAAACACGGTCTTCGAACCATAAGCTATCGTGCTCATCCTCATGAAATCCTTCAGCTTTTCCTTTGCTCATTTTCTCCTTAATAGAAGCGATCTCATTGTCAGTCCTTTGAGCTTCTCTGATCTTATCCATCAGAGTAGACTGGATCTCCAATGCTGCTACATAGCCTATCGGGACTATCTCCAAACATAGCTCACAAAGATTTTTGACTAACTCCCTTGGTAAATCTCCCATCATTAGGGTGTTGACATGACTCTTACGGCTCAGCGCATCGGCTACTACGTTAGCCTTTCCGGGGTGATAATGCAATCTTATATGATAATCCTTGATGAGCTCCAACCGTCTCCTTCCGGCCACCTTCCAATCTTATACAATTGACCTGAAGAACTTGACTGCTGACTGTGCTGTCACCTTCCTCACTGGCTGCACTTCCAGCCACTTTGTGAACTTGTCGATTGCGACGTACAAGTACTCAAAGCCCCCGACAGCTCGGAGGAAAGGGCCGAGGATATCGAGCCCCCAGACCGAAAATGGCCAGGATAAAGGGATCGTCTGGAGAGCTTGAGCTGGCTGGTGTATCTGTTTGGAGTGGAACTGGCACGCTTCACACTTGGTTACTTCTGCAGTTGCATCCTGGAGGGCTGTCGGCCAAAAGAAACCTTGCCGGAAAGCTTTGCCGGCAAGTGCTCTTGCGCCAATGTGGTGGCCACATATGCCTCCATGTATCTCTGCCAACAGCTTTTGTCCATCTTCCCGGCAAATACACTTCAATTTCACACCGTTGAGTCTTCTTCTGTACAGTATGCTATCGACAAACTGGTACATACTTGACTGTCGGGCTACTTTTTCCGCTTCTTCTTGCTCTTCGGGAAGTTCTCCTGTCTGAAGGAAATGGACAATCTGCTGTGCCCATGCTGGAGCTTGTGGCTCGACAACAAGTACTAAAGGCACATCTGCTGCTGCGGGAACATCCGCTTCTACGGCAAGGACTTGCGGCCTTGCCGGAGCTTGATGTTCCCCGGCAAGCTTGCCGGAGCAAAACTTGTCGGGAGCGTCTGCTTCAACGGAACAAACCATAAGGCTTGCCGGAGCAGACTGCCTCTCAGCATCCTTGGTGTTGATCTTGGGGACTTTCTTGGAGGCGGCTTCGGGGAGCTCTGTCGGAAAGTAGTCACCAAAAACCAACTTCCTCTTCTTGCCTTGTCTAGTTGATGGTGTTATGGATGGTTGAGTCAACTTGAGCACAAAGATCCCTGGTTTCACAGGTAACTTTAGTGCGGCGCACTTTGACAGGCCATCAGCAATGTCATTCTGAGCTCTTGGGATATGCTCCATCTGTAGGCCGTCAAAGTGCTCTTCTAGCTTCCTCACTTCATCAACATATGCTTCCATCAATGGACTCTGGTAGTTCTTGTTTACTTGGCGGACGACAAGCTGTGAGTCACCCCTGACAATGAGCTTCTTGATCCCAAGGTCTGCTGCGATTCTGAGACCGGCAAGCAATCCTTCATACTCTGCAGTATTGTTGGTTGCTTGCTCCTTGGGAAAGTGCATCTGGACTACGTACTTGAGGTGCTCTTCGGTGGGCGCGACAAGCAGCACGCCCGCACCGGCGCCTTGCAGCGAGAAGGCACCATCAAAGTACATCAGCCACTCTTTGCTTGCCTCTTTGACGGGGATGCTCGTCTCTGGAATTTCTTCATTTGGTGTTGGCGTCCATTCTGCTATGAATTCTGCCAATGCTCTGCTTTGGATAGTTGAAGTGCTCTCAAACTTGAGGCCAAAGCTTGACAGTTCCAGCGCCCACTCGACAATCCTGCCTGTCGCTTCTGGATTTTGCAGTATCCTCTTCAGCGGAAAGCGAGTGACGACTGTGATCTCATGTGCTTGGAAGTAATGGCGCAGCTCTCTCGAGGCCATGAGGAGGCCGAAAAGCAACTTCTGCACACCAGAGTACCTTGATCTAGCCCCCTGTAGAAGGGAACTGACAAAGTAAACTGGACGCTGCACCATTCTCTTCTGCATCTTATCATGCTCCTGCGCAGATCCATCTCTGTCGGGACCAGAGCTTGTCCGCGAAGCCCCCTGCTTGTTGCTGGATGCATTTGCCGTGGTTGCTGGCTCATCATCTGCCTCCCTCTCCGCCACTAACGCAGCACTAACCACTTGATTGGTTTCCGCTATATACAGCAGCAACTTCTCTTGCGGCTTAGGTGCGACAAGTGTTGGAGTGGAGGACAGGTATCTCTTCAAGTCCTGCAGCACAGCCTCCGCCTCCGGAGTCCATTTTATTGGACCTGCCTTTTTCAAAATTTTGAAAAATGGCAGGGCGCGCTCAGCAGATCTAGAGATAAACCTGCTGAGAGCAGCCACGCAACCGGCAAGCCTTCGTACATCCTTGACGCGCTTTGGTGCTTCGATTTGCTCAATGGCCTTGATCTTGTCGGGATTGGCTTCAATTCCCCGCTGAGACACGAAGAACCCGAGGAGCTTGCCGGAAGGGACTCCAAACACACACTTCTCGGGGTTAAGCTTGAGGCTGATCTTGCGCAGATTTGCAAATGTCTCGTCTAAATCTTGAATCAGGGTCGCCCTGTTCTTGCTCTTGACCACTATGTCATCCATGTAGGCTTCCACATTTCTATGCATCTGCGGCTCAAAAGCGTGGTGGACTACCCTTGCGAATGTTGAACCAGCATTCTTCAAACCGAAAGGCATCCATACGAAGCAGTATGTGCCACACGGGGTGATAAATGCGGTTTTCTCTTCATCCTCTTCTGCCATGAAGATCTGATGGTATCCTGAGTATGCATCAAGAAATGAAAGCAAATCACATCCGGCTGTGGAGTCAACAATCTGGTCAATGCGCGGCAAGGGAAATGGGTCTTTGGGACAAGCTTTATTAACATCAGTGAAGTCAATACAAAGCCTCCATTTCCCGTTAGCCTTGCGCACGACAACAGGATTGGCCAACCACGTGGGATGGAGCACTCCTCTGACAAGGCCTGCTGCTTCCAACTTCTTGATTTCTTCTGCGATGAATTCTTGGCGCTCCACTGCCTGTTTCCTGACTTTCTGCTTGACGCGCCGCACATGAGGACAGACGGCAAGGTGGTGCTCAATTACTTTCCTGGGAACACCGGGGATATCAGACGGTTGCCACGCAAACACGTCGACATTCGCCCGCAGGAAAACAACGAGCGCGCTTTCCTATTTGGGGTCAAGAGTGGCGCTGATGGTGAAGGTACCACCAGTGCCGTCCTCCTTGGGGGACACCTTCTTGGTCTCAGGTGGAGCTGCCATTGCCTTCTTACACTTGCCGGTGGGGCTCGATGGTGCGTCCTCGACGGTAGTGCAGCACTCCGAAGAGGTGCGCTTGCCGGAGTGGGCATCAGAGCTCTTGCCGGACTTGGTCTTCTTCTTCCCCCCGGGAGCTTCAGCGGCAAGTGTCTTGCGTTCTGCTGCGGCTGCTGCTTCCCGGTAGATCTTGTCGGCACAGATAAGAGCATCCTTCTTGTCGCCAGGGACAGAGATGACACTTATCGGGCCTGGCATTTTCAGTACGTTGTACGCATAGTGAGAGGCTGCCATGAACTTGGCGAGTGCCGGACGGCCAAGGATTCCATTGTAAGGTAATGGAAAGTCAGCAACATCAAACGTGACCCTCTCAGTCCTGAAGTTCAGCTCGCTGCCAAATGTTACCGGCAACGTGATCTTTCCCTTCGGCTTGCTCCTTCCTGGGTTGATTCCTTGAAATGTATCGGTCTCTTCGAGCTTTCTGTCAGGGATCTGGAGTTTCTGGAGCACCGCGGAGGAGATCAGGTTCAAGCCGGCCCCGCCGTCAACTAGCATCTTAGTGACCTTGAGGTTGCGGATTGTTGGTGAAACCAACATCGGCAAGCACCTGACCGCAGTTATGCGATCAGGGTGGTCCTCAATATCAAAGATGATAGGCGTGCTGGACCATTTCAGAGGCTTGCGTGACTCGACGGGTGGTTCTGCTGCATTAACTTCCCGCACCCACTGCTTGAGCTGATGGTGCGAGGTATGCAGAGAAGCACCACCGTCAATGCACAGGACCTCTGTGGCTTTCTGGAACTCCTGCTCATCGGTCTCCTCATCATCCATGTCTTCATCATCGTCGTCACCTTCATCCTTGTCGCGGCCGCGAGGAGGTCTGTCTCCTTGCCGCTGCTTGGCCTTGCCGCGGCGTCCTCCTCGGCCGGGACGTTTCTTGCCGGATCCCCTAGCACCTTCCTGGGCCTTCTCCTTGTCGCGCCGCTCGTATTCAGCATTCTGTTGCTCAACAAGCTGCTCGACTTTTTTGCAGCTCTGGAGATCATGGCCCTTGGTGCGGTGGATCTTGCAATACTGCTTGTTGGTGCCGTCCTGCTTGTCGGCGGCCGCCACCTCCACGGCAACCTCCTTGTCGGAGTCACCAGCTTTGGCTTTCTTGACGCCACCACCGTTGCCGGACTGCTCAACAACTAGCACCTCTTTGCCTTTCCTCCTCCTGTTGTTCCGCCGCCGGTTTTTCCTTGCCGGGGCAGCATCTTCACTGTTAGATCCTCCCGCTCCTACATTCTCTCCGGGGAGTCTCCTCCCTTCCTCAGCACGTGCACACTTGTCGGCCAGTGCATATAACTGACTGACGTCCCTGATCTTGCACATCGCCATTTCCTCCCGCATCCTGCGGTTTCGCACGTTCTGATGGAACGCGCTGATCACCGCGGCAGGGTGGACGTCTGGGATGTCGTGCTGCACACTGCTGAATCTCTGAATGTACTTGCGCAGGGGCTCTCCTTCCTTCTGGGCGAGCAGATGAAGATCACTCTCCTGGCCATGAGGCTTGTGTCCGCCTGTGAAGGCGCCGACAAACTGATGGCACAGATCAGCCCAAGAGGATATGGAGTTGTCCGGCAAGTGCATGAGCCAGGATCTGACGTTGGGCTTGAGTACCAGCGGGAAGTAGTTGGAAAGGATCTTGTCATCCCGTCCCTCGGCAGCCTGCACCGCAATGGTGTAGATGCTGAGGAACTCCGACGGATGCGTCTTGCCATCGTATTTCTTCGGTACGTCTGGCTTGAAGTTCTTCGTGCTGGGCCACTGGACTTGCCGCAGCTCACGAGTGAACGCAGGGCAACCTACCGCGTACGGCAGATCGCCTGGTTCCCCTGGCGCATGCATGTCAACAGAGGGCCCAGCGCGCTTGTCGGATTGACGTCGTGCTTCTCTTTGGCGCTCGATGCGAGTTCGAGCGTCTTCTTGTTGTCGATCATGAAGAACTTGGCGCTGATCGCGACGAGCTCGTGGATCCGACGATGCGGTGGAGTCGTTGTGGAGGTGGATCTGGCGAGTCGGCGATCTTGGCCTTCGGGGTGGTGATTGCATGGTAGTTGCACCTCCACCCGTTTCGTCGCCACCGGCTCGCGCCCGGCAACCCTGCCGCGGCGGCGACGCGCTCGGCCGCCGTGGAGTGTCGCCGTTGGCGTAGCCGATGAGACTCTGAATGGTGGCCCTCCATTCGTCGATCTTGTCCGACGTCGGAGGGTAATCTAGGAGCAGTTGAGCTCGCGCCAAAGCTTCTGCTGGAGTGGTGGGTGGCAGTGGCGGACGGCGCGAGGAGCGGGACGTGCTCGGACTTCTAAAGAAGGAGCAGTATCCCGTCCAGGCGACCGTGCCCCGCTCGTGCCAGCACGCTGGCGTGCACGCTGGTCTTGAGCGCCCCGAGATCCACCAGCTTGGTCTTGGCCTATCATGCGTATGGCACTGTAAGTGCCATGACGCTGTTGGTCTTGCGCCTCCTGAGAGTGGCGCGGAACATGTACAGTTGCCGAGGTTTGTGCAGCCTTGTCCTTGGACCTGGCAGCATCATAAGCTTCCTCGTAGACGTCCATTCTTCCGCCGGCGTCCATTCCACCACCCGTTTGCTCCAACGGTGGCGGAAGTGACATGGACGGAGCGGCTGCCGCCAAAGTCTTCTTCTTCGGTGGCATGTTGATGAAGGGAATGAAGGTCTAGCTCGTGTGAACGCCGGATCAGGTTCACACAATCTCGACGCCCCCTACCTGGCACGCCAAAGATGTCGGGGAAACTAATCCACGAACACCTATGGGGCCGGCGGACCGAGCCCCTTTCGGTTCGGCGGGGGGTGGAGATCACACGAAGAGCAGATCGAGGCGAAGCACACGAGCAGTTTACCCAGCTTCGGAGCTCTCCGGAGAGATAACACTCCTACTGCTGCTTGTTTGATTATCTTGTGTTCTTGCTCCAGAGAGAGAGCGTAGTGTTTTTCTGGGTTCCAAACCAGTCGAACCCCTTCTACGTTGCGCATGGGCGTCCTTTTATACGCTAAAGGGGTCACCGACAGGTGGCAACGCAGAGAAGGGTACAAATGTAAAAAGTGAGGTGGTTGGTACAGTTACTTGTACAGTGCACCCTACCTAACCCTGACGGCAGGGGACAAGGGCATTAAATGCCCGTCTGAGTCGCCGAAACAGTGCAGAAAAGGACCGTTAGGGGCGCCACCGTTCGCCACGATGGCGATCTTGTCAGCTTCGCATGCCACTGCGCACCGCTGGCTGCACAGCCTCCCGCCACGCGCGCCTGGAGAGGCCCCCAGAGCGACACGTTGGTGGATGCGCTGGAGCGTGGGCACAGAGTGGCCGCCTGCCGCGGCAAGCGCCTTGCCGCTGCTGTTATCTTGTCGGGTCCGGAAGCTTGTCGCTCACCGGGCCTCGAGGTACCTTGGTTGGTCTTCCCGGCAAGCTCCTCTTGCTGGGGCCTTGTTGCCTTGCCGGAGCGCGTGGCGCGTCGCGGCAAGTTCCTTGGAGTGCCTTGGTTGGCCTTCCCGGCAAGCTCCTCTTGCCGGGGCCTTGTCTCCTGGGCTTAAATACTTTGTTCTTGAATGGCTCCAAGGGAACCACGGAGGATCTTGGCGTTCGCCCGGCAAGCCTTGCCGTGGGGTGCTGCAACTGCCCGTGCACAAGTTCGGGGTACTAGGGTACCCCTATTCTAGTACACCGACACGCTCGCTAAATAAACTAAACCGAAAAAACCGATCCATCTAAAAAAACGAATTTAAAAAAAACCGGTGAAAACCTAACGGTTTTCTAAAAAAAACGGGGCAGCTCGACCTCGTCGGCGGCGAACCCCGGCGGTGGCAGTGCGGCGCGGCGCGGCGGCAGGCGGCTAGGGTTTGCGGGCGGGGCGCGACGCGGCTATGGGCTGGGGGCGGCCCGGGGCGGCGCTATATAAAGCCCGTCAGCCAGGCAGAGTCCTGGCCGGACACGGCCCAAGGTCGGTTCGTTTTTTTTTTAATAATTACGCTCGGAGAAAAAACAAAAAGAATACTAAACGGACTCCAAAAATCCTGAAATAAATTTTCCCCGGCTTCTAGAATCAAGCCACACAGGATGAACATTTATTTGGGGCCTAAATGTAATTTTGAAAAATGTGCATTTTTCCTAAATTCAAGTAAAATAGCAAATAAAACAAAATAAAATCTTATTTGATTTTATTATTAAATCCTCAATATTTCTTTGTTTTGGGAAAGTCATTTTTTCCCTCTCTCATAGTTTGATAATAGAAATAATTGAATATAAAATTAATAAAATCAAATGATCCTATTTTCAAAAATTGAGAAAACTCAAATATGAAAATAACGAAATCCCCAACTCTCTCCGAAGGCCCTTGAGTTGCATAGAATTTTCTAGGATCAACCAAAATGCAAATAAAATATGATATGCAATGATGATCTATTGTCTAACATTCCAAATTGAAAATTTGGGATGTTACACATATTTTTTTTGCAAGTGCCAAGTTTTGGTGGAGATCCACTGAAAGGGTAGAATCAAACAGCCGAAATTAAAGAATCATATGTGCTAAACATCTCCCTTGAACTAAAAATGGCTCATATTTTGTCTTTTACAAAACTCCTTAGACTGAATTTCTACTGAAATTGGACTGTCCACTGAAACACCCAAAAATTTGGTACGCATAGCACACACCAGTCTTTAGCTAACAAGCAGCAGCGCCAGCGAGTTGTGTAATTGCAGCTAGTAGTGGTAGGAGGAGATGCACCAGCAGCAAGAAGCAGGGGGTTGAGGACATCCTGGACGCAGCAAATGAGGTGCGACGAAGCATGCAAAATGGGATGTCGTCATCGACTAGAGCTCCGCCAGCGCCATCTCATGAGAGGCAAAGGGGCTGCACGAGGTTTCCATCGGAGTTAGAGGAGACAAAGGGTCAACTGTTGGGCGGGTGGTTGCCGCGAGTCCCGTGCAGCGGCAGCGGCGGCGGCTCTTGAGGTAGTTTGGGCAGCGGCGTACGAGATGGTTGGGTGCCACCGCGCTTCAACCCTAGGTCAGCTCGAGCAGGAGATGCTCATGGAGGAGGAGACCTCGAGCACGGCCATGGTCGACGGCAGCCTCAAGCAAGGAAGAGAGACGGTGACCTCGTTAGTAGAGGAGCACGCCATGGCCGTGGGAGACGGCGACCTCCCCGACCTCCCTGCATGGGAAGAGGGGAGGTGGTGGCCGGTGTGGCGCGGCGGTCTGGCGAGGTCGCGCAGTGGCGCGGCAGCCGGGGAAATCGCACGGTGGCGCGGGGTGAGGGGATCTGGGGCGGAGCAGGAGGTTGGCGTCGATGGGATCTAGGGTGGGGTGGTTTTTTCTTTTCCTTTCAACTACCGTTTCGGCGAGTTCGGGAGCATATACGCGCCTCCCTATATAGGGCTGGAGTTATCAGAATAAGTATTCTAATACCATGATTAGAATAGTGTTGTCCGATATATATACATAAACACTATTCTGATCATAGGTTCAGAATAATATTCTGATCACAACATCACCTTCCCGAGTAACGCGCCTGACCTTCCCCGAGTACTAGGTTGAACTTCAGCTAAAAGTTTTCCAAACAGGCCTTGCGATATACCGTTGGAAAGTTATGGACACCAGTATCATGACCCAAGTTAAATTTTTAGCAAAATGTGAGCGGTTTAAGAGCAGTTTTGAAAACCATTTTTTCCACATACAAAAAACGTGAATCGTATTTTCTATCGCATTTCTAAACTGTTTATCGAAATGAGGCAAATAATATGGCGTTGGAAAGCCGCTGCAAAACCGCTCCTTCCACATATTGAAAGTTTTCTATAATTCCCTATGGATAAAGAGTAATTTGGAAAATCAAAGAATTTCGCAAACGGAACACTCGAGTTCGTATTTTCGATGCCATTTCTAAACGGCTAATCCAATTGAGGCAAATAATATGGTATTGGAAAGCTTATGAAAATGCGCAACTTTCTCATTTTAAAATTGTTTTCTAATTTTGAACGGTTTGAAAGTAATTTAGAAAACGATACAAGTTCCACCGAGTTCGTATTTTCAAGCTAATTTTTTAACCGTACGTCCGAATGCAGCAAATGATATGTCGTTGGAAAGCTTGAACAAATGCAAAACTTTTTTGTATATATTTTTTCTCCCAATTCCTTTCGGTTTTAAGTCAATTTTGAAAATGGCTAAAAAAGTATTTTTCCTGTAATTTCTACAAAATTTATTGGAATGAGACAAATAATATACCGCTGAAAAGCTATGGAATGAAACTTGTCCATGTTGATGGTTTTCTCTGATTCCTGGCAGTTTTCAAGTCATTTCAAAAACGGCAGGATCATTCGTTCTGCCATTATCACGAAACAGATTCATAGAAAATGCACCGCGTGACGAATGTCCATCCACTACTCGTAGTTCTCCATCCACTCCCCGGAATTCAGCGGGTGATATACCGATGGAAAGCTGCTGTCAACACGCAACTTTCCCGTGTTGATCATTTTTTCATACTCGCGATGGTTTTATAAGTTTTTCATCTGAAATTCATTCAGCGTAGTAGTTGAACTTCCTGCTATTTTCACATTGAACTTCTGTGATGTATTTTCATTTGTAATTTCCTCATACATTCGTCAATGTCACACAAATAATATTCCGTTTGTACAAACCTCTCTCACATAAATTTTTCAACTTTCTTTGACCAAGGATTTGAACTTACACAAATGATATTTCTACCATTTTGAAGTAAATTAGAAAATGACGAGATCATGATTTCTGCCTTCATCACGAATGGAAATGCACTGCGTGAAGTACTTGAACTTCTCGTGCATGTCTGTTTGAACTTCACACTGTTTTTGACATGCTGTTTTTTCCACTGCGTGAAGTAGTTGAACTTCTAGGACATGTCTGTTTGAACTTCACTTTGTTTTTGACGTGCTATTTTTTGATGTGCTATTTCTTGCACTGCGTGAAGTATTTGAACTTCTGGAACATGTATGTTTGAAATTCACTCTGCTTCATTTTATTTTATTTTCTTATATGAAATACACACCATGTAGTACGTGAACTTCCAATTTGTTATCACTTTGAACTTCTCTCTGGTTTGAGAGAGTTATTTTCAAACACGAAAACAACATATTTTAAATGAATTTTGGACATCTAAATACATGGTGAACCTCTCTCACAAGATTTTTTTAACTTTTCCTCGCCGAGCACTTGAACTTCTAGCAACCATTTTTTCATTTATGAGTTGTTTTTAAAAGTGCAAAAAATGTCGTTGTGTTTTTTTATTTTTTTGAACAGGTAAATCCTAGGTTTTAATAAACTCCGAACTTCTCGGTTATTTCATTTTCAACTTCGCCTTTTTTATTTTGAATAAAGAATTGTATCCAATTTTTATACAGAAAAAATCGAACATGGAAATACAAGGTGCACCTCTCTCACAAGAATTTTTTAACTTCTCCGGACAGAGCACTTGAACTTCTTTCAACAAACCTTTTAAGCTTTTATTTTTCTAATCTTTTATTCTCACCTGAAATGCATTCCTTGCAGTACTTGAACTTCTCATTGTTTTAACTATGAACTTCTGTTACATTTTTGTGTATACGTCGAATTAGAAACAATTGAAGGTTGAACACCATTTTTTGTAATTTTAAAACATGTAATTGGAGGTCGGACGTCCCGCAATATAAATTCTGAACAACATGCAATTTGTTTTAACCGCTTTTCGGAATAGAGCATGTGATATACCCTTTGGAATAGAGCATAGGAAATACCGTTTGGAAAGTTTTTGAATACATTGTGAACCTCTCTCACATGAGTTTCTGAACTTTCCCGGGGCGAGCACTTGAACTTCTAGCAACAATTTTTTTACCTTTTTATTGTATTTTTCTCATACGAAACACACACCATGCAGTACGTGAACTTCCGGTTGTTATCACTTTGAACTTCTCTCTGGTTTGAGAAAATTATTTTAAAACACCAAAAACAATATATTTTGTTTGTGTTTTTGGACATCTAAATACACTGTGAACCTCTTTCAGAAGAATATTTGAACTTTCCCAGGCCGAGCACTTGAACTTCTAGCAACAAAACTTTTAAACTTCGCCTTTTTATCGTTTTTTCTCGGAGGAAACAAACACCATGCAGTACGTGAAGTTCCGCCAGTTATCACTTTGGACTTCTATTTGTTTCTCTTTAGTAATGGAAAAAATCTAAGTATTTATTGACATCGACCCGCTCTAACTTTTTACAAACAAAATTATAGTTTTTTTCACTTTCTACGATTTGTTTTTTTGTCTCGCGACATTATTAGGCATTTTTTGTTGTCAGTGAAATGGCCTAGACGGTCCTTTTTTCATTTATGAATTTCTTCGGTATATGGTACACGTGAACTTGTGAATTTCTAAAACATGAACTTCGCATTTATATCTAAAACATGAATTTCTAAAACATAACGGTTAAGCTTTTGTTTCGAACAACATGCACCATTTTGTTTTAAACATTCTTTAGAACGAGAATATTTATACACCTTTGAAAAGTTGTTGAATAGGAGAAACTTTTTAATGTAGAGCATTTTGTTTCATATTTGTAATGGATTGAGAGAATTATTTTAAAACACCACAAAAAACATCTTTTTGCATTTTGAACATGTAAATACACGGTGAACCTCTCTCACAAGAATTATGAAATTTTCTCGGGCCTATCACTTTAACTTCTAGCAACAAAATTTGTAGAGTTTTCCTTTTAATTCTTCCTTTTGTTCTCGTTTGAAATTCGTCTTTTTTTAATGATGAACTTCTCGCGTGAATTTTACATGGCTTTTCCCATGTGTTTAGAAGTGAGAGAGTGAATGAAATCTGCTTGTTTATGTCATTGAAGTTTTTGACTTTTTTGAATGTTATTTTTCTTCTTTATTGTCAAGAATTACATATCTTGAAATTTAACTATTCTTGTTTTTGAACTATAAGTAGTGAAAATATTAGAGCAAATAATTTCAAATTATTTTATAAAGTTCTAGTGTGAATCAGAGATAAAAAAAAGTTCAACCTTTATAACTGATCATGAGCACTAGGTAAATAGAATGTTGCTTTTTCTCTGAACCACAAATTATTTTTATCACTGAATAGTAACACACATCCCTCATCCTCTCACACACCACACGTTTCATATCCACACCATGTACGCACTCTACTCTTTTATCTCTTTCACTCCATAATTTTCTCTCTTTGTCTTCTTCCTAGTAATGCCCAAATTGGCTGTACAAGCAAAAACAAGCAGTAGCAGCAGTAGCTCCGTGCTGGCCTTTCTTCTCCTCTATTAGCAGTAGGAGAAATGCATAAATTAAAACAATTTCAAGAGGAAAATTGTCCTACCGCCGCAGCCTACACCGCACAGCGAAACGTTGTTGTTGCCTTTTATGAACATGAAGATGTAGTAGAAGAGCAACAACAACAACCTGATATCTTGGTTGTCCATGTGGTGTAGAGGAGGGGTGCAGCGAGACGCTGGCAGCAGTGGGGTACCACCTCGGTAGGCCTCGACGGCCGGCGCAGGTAACCCAATAGATCATACAGTCTAGAACTCCAGATTTAGACGACCTGAAACAAGCTGACAAACTGTACATGTTTCTAACACAATAGAACTCTGAACCTTCTGAAGAAAAATCACGGTTTGAACAAGACTGTACGATAAGCTGAGTTCGCCTTATCCCAATAAAACTCTGAACCTTCTGAAGAAAAATCACTCTCCCACGGTCCCACACAACGCGAACACAGAAAGCACACCCAGTTCGCCATCTCACCTGGCATGCGGCGAAAAAAGGTTGCTCTCACGTGAGATAGCTAGCTGGTATTATTATGTTTTTACTGAATTATTTTGAAATGATTACATATATGAACTGAATTTTCAAGCATAGGGATGCACCTTTTTGAGCATGCTTAGTTTGATTAACCCTTGATGTAATCGAACTAATGTTTTTGATTGGTGGTAGGAGTCGGTTTAGAACAAAGAGAGATGGTGATTTGTACCACACTTTTTTTGGTTCTCTTGGCAACTCAGCATTGTGTTCTCAACGGCTCATGAATATAACAAATGTATTACATGTTGAAAACAATTTATCGCGGCGTAAACTGAGCCTAGGGCGCATACAAGATTACTCTCGAAATTACTTGCTAATCCTGCTGTGTTCCCGACACCATATCTCGTTCCATCAAGTGATGCAGCAGCTCAAGATACACAAGGATGTTGTTTCTCCATGGGCTCATCTATTTGCGGTCTTGAAGCTTCATTAGGCACTATGGGTAGTCTGGGTACAAACAACATCAGCTAGGCAGTGGAAGGAACCAATCTGGCATGCACGCCTACTTATGTGCTATAGAAGATGAGTCCATGACGCTGCATTGATTTGTCCATGAACTGCAAAATGGGTACAAGAAATGAAGGAGATCAGTACTTGGCGAACAAGTAGGCCGATAACAATCAGAATTCAGAACATCCAACCACGTATATCTAAGCATTCCAACAAGGAGTAACTAATGGAACTTATCATGCTTTGCTTGAAAGTATACACTAAAAGTAACTTCTGAGATGCTTCACTCAGCTGATCAGCTACAAGAAACCAAAAGTAATACACAACAACCTCTAATATTTTCATTTTTTAGGGGAGTAACATCTAAACACTAGGAAGTGCATAAACCAGAAAATTTTGTCAGCCACAAGTGTTTTTGTGTTCCCCTACATACACACAACAATCATCATCTTCCATATACATGGACTTCATTTTTCCGACAACATGAACTTTGTTGTTGTCGCTATATATGAACTTCTCCTGTAAACAAAGAGAGACTATGTATTGAGCCAAGGTGGAATCTTACAAAGAAAACACACTTTTTGTGTTTGAGGCATATACACAAACAGCTTGTGTGCACTGCCAGTTGAAGGAGAGGGCGGCTCAATGAGGAGGCGATGGAGTGCGGGGGCAGAGTCGAAGGCAGCAGCAGCATGGAGGAAGAGGGCAGCAACATCATGGAGGAAGAGGGCGCTAATGCTGACTAGTGTGGTGCGCGGTGGCACTGCTGAGCGCCGAATCCAGGAGGTCGACCGGGAGGAGCAAGGTGGCAGCGCGGGGTGGCGTGGGTAGCTCTTAGGCCGGCGATGGAGAGAAGAGAGTGAACTCAAGGGAGGGTCACCGGTGGGGGAACGTGCATCGCATCGCCGATCTGGGGAGGCGCGTGATGGAAGAAGGCCGCAGTGGCAGAGGTGGAAGGTCGCGGCAGCAGAGGAGGAAGGCTGCTGAGGGGCGAATTCCGGTGACGCCGGCGGTGAGTTGGTGGTTGTCGCGCGACGGCAGGATCCCAGCGATGGGAGGTTGGGTTGGTGGCGGTTGTGCAGCAGCAGGATCCCGACGGCAACGAGGTGGATTGGCGGCTGGATCCCGACGACGGGGCAGTGGATTCGTGGCTGGATCCCGGAGGCGGGGGAGGTGGGTTGGTGGTGGTCGCCGACTCGCCGTTGGCTGGATCCTGGCGGCGGGAAGGTGGGATGGTGGAGTTTGGGACGGGAGGTGGAAGAGATGGGGTGCCCGAACAGTGGGGGCGCTTTTTTTTTCTTTGCCACCGTTCGGGAGTTCGGAAACACCTAATCAGGCCTATATAGGGTGATCGTGATCCAAATAGTTATTCTAATTCTAGGATTAGAATAGTGTTTTTCTATATATATACACGCAAACGAGATCTATTTTTTTGCATATTCAAAGTTTGAGATTGCTAGCCAGGCCTGCTGCCTGGTAAAACATACTAGAAAATCGAACCATAGGGTACAATCGTGATTTCTTACCGTGGAAAAAAATTGAAGGCGAAACGATGAACTCATGTTTTTATTCAAACAAACATATGCTGTTAGTTAGTGTAAATGTTTTCAAATAGCACATGGTTCACTCACGAAAGACGCGTGGCCACTAAACCGCAGTGGATGCCCCTGCCACGCGCTCGATCTGAGTCGTGTGTTTTGATTGGCCAGAACCCAAACCCCAAGGATCGTACATCTGCACCGTTGCATTCTCCTTGATCGAACTTGCAGTTCCAATTGTGATTTTATTTATATCCACAAATTGCACATAAATTCAAAAAAATTCTTAAATATAGCAAACGATACCTGAAATGCGTGAGAAAATCAAACCCATGGTATAATGGTGATTGCCTACCGTGGAAATTTTTATGAGGCCAAATGATGAAGTCACCGACCACTGGAGTTTGAATTGACACGTCTCCTTTTGGAAACTATGGTCCTTCATGTGAGATGATCTGGTTTGGAAGGAGTGATCATCAAAACTTGTGCCAAACTTTACCAAAAAATTTCCCCGAGGTCATGAGAACACGCCACAGGCACACACCGATTTTGATGATGTCTGGACTCTATCTGCATTCCCAGCAATTAAAATACCAACTAAGCCTACGCCGATTGCCGCACCTCACGGCCAAAATGTTTGAAACTTCTCCTCGTTTCTCAGACAATGGATGAAAACTCACAAAGCAACACATAAACGATTTGTACACCTTCTTAGCTAACTAACACCCAGATGTAGTTGTAGAACAGTTTTCAATTTAATTATATGCACTAAATGAAAGGCAAGTGCAAAAAATGACATAGATATAGCAACGAGACCTGAAATGAGCCGGAAAATCAAACCTAGGGTATATATGTGATTGTTTACCATGAAAAAAATTCGAGGCGGAACGACGTAGTCACTGACAATTGGAGTCCGATGTGCCGCGTCTCCTTTTGGAAACTATGATCCTTCTTGTGAGAAGCTTCGATTTGGAAGGTATGAGCATCAAAAATTGTGCCATCTTTACAAAAAAAAAATCCATGTGATCCTGAGAGCACGCCACGGTGCCACACTGATTTTTGTTATTTCCGGACTCTATATGCATTTCCTGTAATTAGAATACCAACAAGGCATACACCTCTAGTCGCACCCTGCAACCGAACTATTTGAATTTTTCCCGTTTCTCGAACAATGAATGAAATCTCCCAAAGGGACACACAAATGATCTTGCTAGCTAGCACCCACGTGTAGTTGCAACTATAGCAAACAACTCAAATATAGAAAATGGTACCTGAAATGCACAAGAAAATCGAACCATAGGGTACAATGGTGATTTCTTACCGTGGAAAACAATTTGGAGGCGAAATAATGGACTCTTGTTTTCATTCAACAAAAATATGCTGTTAGTTAATGTAAATGTTTTCAACTAGCACACGGTTCACTCACAAAGCGGCGTGTCCACTAAACCGCAGTGGATGCCCCCCTGCCACGCGCTCGATCGGAGTCATGTGTTTTGATTGGCCAGAACCCAAACCCCACGAATCGTACATCTGCACCGTTAGATTCTCCTTGATCGAATGACGATCCTCATCCCTTTCAAGAACACATGCAGTTCTAGTTGTGATTTTATTTATATCCACAAATTGCACATTAAATTCAAAAAAATCTTAAATATAGCAAATGATACCTGAAATCCGTAAGAAAATCAAACCCATGGTATAATGGTGATTGCCTACCATGGAAATTTTTATGAGGCCAAATGATGAAGTCACCGACCACTCGAGTTTGAATTGGCACGTCTCCTTTTGGAAACCATGGTCCTTCATGTGAGATGCTCCAGTTTGGAAGGAGCGATCATCAAAACTTGTGCCAAACTTTACCAAAAAATTTCCCCGGGGTCGTGAGAACACACCATAGGCACACACCGATTTTGATGATGTCTGGACTCCATATGAATTCCCAGTAATCAAAATACCAACTAAGCCTATGCCGGTGGTCGCACCTCACGACCGAAATGTTTGAAACTTCTCCCCATTTCTCAGACAATGGATGAAAACTCGCAAAGCGACACACAAATGATTTGTACACCTTCTTAGCTAACTAACACCCAGATGTAGTTGTAGAACGGTTTTGAATTTAATTATATGCACTAAATGAAAGGCAAGTGCAAAAAAATGACTTAAATATAGCAACGCGACCTGAAATGGGCCGGAAAATCAAACCTAGGGTATATACATGATTGTTTACCGTGAAAAAATTCAAGGCGGAACGATGTAGTCACTGACGATTGGAGTCCGAAGTGTCGCGTCTCCTTTTGGAAACTATGATCCTTCTTGTGAGATGCTCCGATTTGGAAGGTGTGAGCATCAAAAATTGTGCCATCTTTACCAAAAAAATTCCATGTGATCCTGAGAGCACGCCACGGTGACACACTGATTTTCATTATTTCCGGACTCTATATGCATTTCCTGTAATTAGAATACCAACAAGGCATAAACCTCTAGTCGCACCCTACGACCGAACTGTTTGAATTTTTTTCCCATTTCTCAAACAATGAATGAAAACTCCCAAAGGAACACAGAAATGATCTTGCTAGCTAGCACCCACGTGTAGTTGCAACTATAGCAAACGACTCAAATATAGAAAAAGATACCTCAAATGCATGAGAAAAATGAACCATAGGGTACAATGGTGATTTCTTACCGTGGAAAACAATTTGGAGGCGAAATGATGAACTCTGGTTTTCATTCAAATAAAAATATGTTGTTAGTTAATGTAAATGTTTTCAACTAGCACACGGTTCACTCATGAAAGCCGGGTGTTGTCACATCCCTACTTCTGGTCTGCTCTGGGTTAGCTAGTCTTGTGTTGCATCATGTTTAAATTTCTCTTAAACCTGAATTGGGGATCAATAAACCCCAGCACCCCCTGAAAATACCAGGTTCAACTAAAAATCATTTCAATGAATCCAAAATTCCCTTCACAAAAGTTCATCATTTTTGAATTGGTCTAGAACCTCTCCCAAAAATGGTGCACATTTTCTAGGCCATTCTGGATTTTTGAATTAAATTATATAGTATTGCATTTGGGCATTTAATTGCTAATAATATTTTAAATGCTCAAATAATCACAAATTGAAATGTTTGCTGTTGGAAATATTCCAAACAGTGACATGGAGCAGTTTCATGATTTTTGGAGATACCCTGTCATTTTTAATAAAGCCAAACACAATTACATAAAATAGAAAACATAAAAGGAATGATAGAGAGAGGAGAAAACCTTACCTGGCGCTTACCTCCTCGCAGCCCACCTGGCCCAACTCCAGCTGGCCCAGCCCACCGCGGTCGCCACCGTCTTCAACCTCCTGCCAGTAGGCAGGAGGGCGTGTGCCCGACGCACGCCAGCACACGCGCGCCACCTCCTACTTGTTGCCGCCTTCCCGATGTCGCCCTGGAGATGCCACACACCTCTGTGCCTCTCTCTCGCTCTTTGGTTCTCTCCCCCCTCGCTCCTCTGCTTTCCCTCCCCATGGCCAAGCATAACCACCGCCACCGACGTCGTTCGCCGCGGCCAGAGCCACTGCTCCGCCTCTCCGTCGTGTCTAGAAGAACCGCCCCGTCGCCCTACTCCTCCTCGCTGAGCCGCACGGGTCGGGAAGACCTGCTTCATCCTGAACGCCGCCATCTTCTTCCGCGGGATCCGGCGATCCCCGTCGTCACCCTATCGCCAGTAGGCCTTCCCCGAGCCCGACGAGTACTTCAATCGACGCGTTGTGAGCCTCCGGTCACTTTCCCCCTAACTCCGCGTCCTTTTGCACACCGTAGCCGTCGTGTTCATCGAGGCCGAAGCTCACCTCCGCCCGAGCTCGTCGCCGGTGTCAGTCCGGTGACCTTTTGGTCATGCTAGCATGCCCAACAGCCTCGTTAGCACGTGCAGCTGCCGTAGATGCCAAGCAACACACGCCTTGCTCACCGTAGCGACAAATCCGTCGACGCCCGAGCTCCAGTCGCCGCTGACCTCGACGCCGTCGTCGTTTCCGGCCGCCCCAGCAGGTGCTGCTTGCAGCGTTGGATGCGCGCGTTCTCCAGCAACGCGTACATGCCCTCGGCCGCGGGTTTGGTCGCCCGTGGGCGGAACCCGAGCCGTTCCACGATCACTGACCTCGCCGGCGGCTAACTCCGGTTGTGCTGATGTGGCACAACCATTAGCAGCTAATTGCGCCATTAATTAACCTCCGGTGAAACTGACAGCCAGGCCCCACATCCTAACTAACTGGCTAACTAAACTAGATTAAGTTTAATCTAATTACCCTGGACCCATGCGTCAGCATTGACTGTGCTGACGTGTCCGTTGACCTGGTCCCACTTGTCATTGACACTAAACAGCACTGTGTCACTGACCAGTGGACCCCACTGGTCAGGTTTGACCTAGACCGTGCCCCGTTGACCTGCTGATGTCATGATGATGCCAGGCTGATGCAGTAATATATTTTCTGGATTATAAATAAATCAGAAATGATTTATTTGTTTCAGAAAATATCCTAAACTTCTAAAAATCATATAAAATCAACCGTAACTCCAAATGAAATAAATTATATACGAAAAATTATCAGAAAAATTCAAGGAATCCATCTGTACCATTTTCATGCATGTTAGAACAACTTAGGGCCATTTTTAGGACAAATAAAATGAATGGTATTTAAATAGCCACATGTGGAGTTTGAATTTGAACTTTGGGTTCAAACCAACTCCATTTAATTGTGTTGCAAGTTGCATTAGCTCAGTCAACAACATTTTCCATGTCATTGTCATGCATCATGTTGTGCATTGCATTGATTGTGTTCCTTCTCTGTTGCCGGTGGTTGTTCCCTCTCGATAGACGTTGTGCCGACGCTGCGATCGTTGACACTAATGAAGACCCAATGATATCTTCAGAAGTGCCAGGCAAGCAAAAACCCCTTGTTCATTCCAATACAATCCCACTCTCTCGCTCCTGCTCTCTTTTATTGCATTAGGACAACAATGATTCATCTGTTACTTGCTGCGGTAGTTGAAACCCTTATCCTCTGCATGACCTGTCATTGCCACAGTAAATAGATGAAACCCACTAGCATGAGTAGGAGTTGTTTGAGCCCTGATGTGCCTACTCGTTCATGCTTGTTTGTCATGCCTGCTACTGCTTGGAGTTGAGTCAGGTCTGATTCATCGGGGATGAATTGGAACAGTGATGAACATGTCCTACTATGTGTGAGGTAAGTGTGTGAACACGATTTGGTAAAGGTAGCGGTGAGAGGCCATGTAGGAGTACATGGTGGGTTGTCTCATTGAAACCGTTCTTAGGAACTGAGTTCTGTGTTTGTGATCCATGAACAGCTACTACCATGCATTGGGCCCAAAACCAATGGACCCTCTCGACTTATTAACTGCCCTTGCCCTCTGTCCAGGAGTTGCAACTAGTTTCTGGTGTTTGTAGGATATGTGTTGGCGGCCGTGCGTAGCGCTGACCCTAGGGGTGGGCTATGATGCGGTAGATACACCGTAGCACGGTGTACCGGGAGGCCGTTTGGTGTCTCGGGAACCCTGCACACATCGTTTGGGGCTGTCAGCGAAACTTCGGCCGGATCTCCTCGCGGATGGAACCCGAATAGGCGATAAACCTGGACTAGAGACTTGTGTGGTTAGTCAGGTCGTGGCCGACTCCCTCACCAGGCTTCCGCTTGAAGGTTGCCGAGATACACGACGTGTACATGGTGGTAAGTGCCGAGAGCATCTGTGAAGAAGTACACCCCTGCAGGGTTATAAATGATCTATTCGAATAGCCGTGTCCGCGGTAAAGGACTTCTGGGTTGCCTATAATAGTTCATAGACAATTGAAAGTGAATACTCTAAAATGCGCAAGATAAGCGTGAGTGCTATGGATGGCCTTCTCAAAGGGAGACGAGAGTGAATCCATAGTGGTGTATTGAATGGTGAATATGTGGACTCGTGTGCGCCACCTCAAAAGAGTTGCTTGCAGTCGTAGTTCAGGTTAGCCATTGAGTCAAAGCTGGCTTGCTGC
>NC_041390.1:325148814-325241573 GCF_002162155.2 Triticum dicoccoides
TGTTGATACCGATGCATATGTAGTTAGTTCTGATGTAAGTCTTGCTGGGTACATTCATACTCACGTTTGCTTAATTTATGTTTTGCAGAGAGAATTTAGTCTCGCTAGTAGTTCCACGTGGACTCGACATGTAGCTTGATACCTCAGCTACGATCTTGTGCCCTCGGCAGGATCTGGTAGATAGTCAGGCTTCTTAGCCTTTTTCATTTGTAGATGTCTGTACTCAGACATGTTACGCTTCCGCATGTGCTTTGATTTGTATGCTATGATTGTTGGATCATGAGACCCATGTTTGTAATACCTCGCTCCTCGGAGCCTAATGAATAAATACTTGAGTTGTAGAGTTATGTTGTGATGCCATGTTGTATTTACACATATCGAGCATATTGTGTGTATGATTGAAATGCTTGGTATGTGTGGGATCCGACAATCTAGTTGTTTATCCTTGGCAGCCTCTCTTATGGGGAAATGTAGTCTAGTGCTTCCATGAGCCATAGTAGTCCGCTACAGCCCGGTTCACCGGAGTCCTGCTAGCCCAGCACTACTGCTCAGGACACTTGACTGGCCGGCATGTGTTTCACTTCGTTCCTGTGTCTGTCCCTTCGGGGTAATGTCACGCGGTGACATCCGGAGTCCTGCCTAGCCTGCTACAGCCCGAGTTCACAGAGTCCTGTTAGCCCAGTGCTACAGCCCGGATTCACACGCTGCTGACCGACATGCTCGATGTGATTCATGTATGCCTGTGCCCATAGGTTGGTGCCGCTTTGGGTTCACGACTAGTCATGTCAGCCCGGGTTCTCTGTCATATGGATGCTAGCGACACTATCATATACGTGAGCCAAAAGGCGCAAATGGTCCCGGGCCATGGTAAGGCGACACCCGTGGGAATACCGTGCATGAGGCCACAAAGTGATATAAGGTGTTACATGCTAGATCGATGTGACTTAGAATCGGGGTCCTGACAGCTTTGGTATCAGAGCCTGACTGCCTGTAGGATTACCAAGTCAAACTGGTCGAAGTTGAGTCTAGAAATGCTTTAGTTATACAAGGGAATTGATTGTGGGATGGAACGTAAGGCTCTTTTTACTCCTTATATCTCATGCCCTCTGATCTGAGTCACCCTCTTCCTTTCTACGGGGTTAAGAAACTAGGCCTTCTCATCTATCTATCAGGACGACGTGTTACTAACCCGTTGACTTATAGGATTGATGGATTCATGCCGCAGTTCAGTTTCCAGTACTTCTGTGTGTTCATAATTGGTCTCGGAACCTTGATATTGTGATGTTGAGTGGTTATGCAACCATTTTGCAGGATGTCTCAAATATTTTTGAGCATTTAAAGCTGTTATGTTGTCCGAGTCATCCCAGGTCTCTAATGCATTTGCAAATCCCTTTTTTCCGTTCCCGTTGTATTTTTGGGCCAGATTAAGCACACTAATCAGTGTGTTGAGGTACTCCGTTGCCTTGACGTGTATGTTGGAGTTATTATCCTAGGTGTTTCAGGGAGTCACCTAGTGATCTGGCCATGTTTTGTATCCCCAGTGTGTGATTCTGGCCATTATTCTCGAAAGCATCCCGTGATGCCATGTAGTGGTAGGTATTCTATTCATGGGTTCTTGAACCCGAGATTCACCCTACTTATCTCATGTTGATAGTGTTGCTAGTTCCTTTAGGATATTAGTAACCTTTGTGATAGTCCTCGAGGTCCATGGTACAACGTTCTTCCAATACCATGAACCAATATGGCAGGAGTCCTCTTGAACCAAAATATCACAAACAAAGTACTCTTGAGGACTTCTCCATTCTATATTGTGACTCTGCCAGTTCAACATTTCTGCATGGGTTATCCGGAATAAATAACATGCTAATCCATGCATCCATAACTCAGAAAATTATATGTTCCTTGAGTTGTTCCTCTTAATTTGTATTTTGACCATCATCTATCAATTGATAGTCAGGAGTAATTGTGCATCCGTGTTTATCAATGCTTATTATTCTTGTGGTCCGTCAAGCCATTCTATTCCAGAATGACTAGGAGAAACAAGCTTCAGTACCTCATCCATTTCTAGGATTGGGTTAAAGCAGTTGTATTCCGCAGATCAAATGCAATCATGATTTTGATTTTGTTCTACCCTGAAGTATTACCCACTTTATGTCAAGAATATCGTGGGAATTGCACCATCCCTTATGAATTCTTGATGCAGTGATACTTCGCACCATCATCATTCATTCCTCGGTCCCGTGTTGTCGCAGCGGGAATGCCAGCAAGTGAACCATGATGTGTGAAATCAATACTCCTAGCAACCATGTTCCTTGGTAGTTAATTGACACTAATATCATTCTTAGCGTGTTGGTTATCGAAACACTATTCTAGGATTGATGGTGCTACCTAGTCCTTATTTCCGGTGCACTTTTCGATCAATGAGTTAGGATTATTTAACCCCTTGCTTATTTGATCATATCGTCTTGCTATGAAAAGCAAGATTGTTCTCGAGCTTAGTACCATATTGGTGGTTCGTGATTTTCTAGATATCTTCTCGGAAGTGCTACCAGGTTGTCACCTGACCGCTATGTTGAGTTCGTGATCAAGTTGGTTTCTTCTAAACCACCCCTTCTCCAAGAATCTGTGTTGGATACCCCTGAGCTAGTTGGTTAAGCTAAACAACAACTTGGAGAGTTGGAAGATAAAAAGCTTTGCCGGATTTGGTTCTTTCTGAAGGGATATCTTTGTTTTTGTGTGTGTACTGAAGAAAGATGATATCTTCACCAATTGGTCCTCGTGATCAGTTGTTGGATCTATTGTCTTGTCAAAACTTTGACTTGAGTATGGGCTATCGTCAAGTCAAATCAGAACCAATGATGTTCGTAATGTTGTCTTACTCGTGGTTGATCCCTCGAGCATACACCATTACACCTTTTGGTTTGACCAACACTATCACATTGTTCACATAATGGTGGAAGTCCAGTGATATGGAAATTCCGATGAGTTGTTGTTGAGCCCATTAGCAGCATTTTGTCTCCCCCATGATTCATGTTGAACATCAACCTAGTGTTGGAAACTTTTGTAAGCATTATCTTCATGTCCCGTTCATGAAATACATGTTTGGTGTAAGAAGTGGCTTTCTCCAAGTTCATGTGCATTAGGTGCAAGTTGCCGTCGTGAACTCGAGAAAGTTAGTTTTGCTTCCTCGAGAATCATCCCAAGTCAGTCATGCACGTGCGAAGTATACTATGGCTTCAGAGATTAGCTACCTCCATCCCACCGGTATTTCCTAGCACGCCAAGCCACTGATTGACTTGTTCAAGGCAAAAGAAGTCTATGCTTGGGGTCTAATCCATGGACTTGCATAAGACTTCAAAATCCTTGATGATGGTTCCCCACCTGAACTCGATAGTGTTTTACTATAAAACTACTACGTGGTCATGCTTGTCTTGGATAGCGTGTTCACATGTTTGTAGTAGAACCAGCTCATATTTTGGAGCTTGCTATCACAGTTCATTCCCCGAGAATCTCGCAACGTCATCTCATCAAATTGTGTTGCAAACTGTCATTTTCTTTCTAGACTGGATGGGTCTGGAATATCCTAACACCAACCAGATCTGAATCTCAGGCAGATATGATGGTTGGAACGTACTCCAAGAACTATAATGTTGGTCTCTCTGTAACCGCTAACGTGGATGTCGTAGCCAACACACCTAGCCGGAAGGCCTATTATTGTAGTATATTGGTTGAAGAAGTTGGTCACCTCCCCATAAGGATCTCGCAGGATCTGCCTCCGTAGTTATTCCTTATGGATGCTTGAGCTTCTGAAGTCCGACCTTTTACTTGATGTTCTAGATATCCAACCATATCTATGAATGGATTACGCTAGCACATCAAGGGGAACATTAGAAGCGGAGTGCTAAATGTCTCTCGGTCGATTGTCCAGATTCTGTTCCCTTAGCCTCGCTAAGGGAAGATCTAAGAAGGTGTTATCTTCCTTTGTATCCGCATCATCCATCACTAGTCATCATGGTAGTATGCCGTGTTGCTAGGATCCTTGCCACGGATGTTGGTAGAACCTTGATGAATATGGAAATGCTCAAGTTCTTGAGAGCACGCGCAAGCAAAATCATCCCTTGCATTGTCTTCAACAAGGTAGTCCACATCATCCATCCTAGTCCGAGTATGCCATTTCTTCGAGCTATCTCAAAAGATCAATTGTAAATTGCCTTAAGCCGGTATGAAGAGTTTCAATGATTTATGGATCAAAAGTAATTCTTTTTGCCACTTAAGGGAACAGTTCAATGAGTCACCTTCTCCGAGGTGCCCTGTTATGGGTTCATGACAATTATCTCCTCGCAACATTGAAACCTTGCACCACCTTACTCAAGCGTGGAATTGCTACCTACCAACTTGAATCCTCGTCGTCTGATTTCCATCACCCTGATGTGAACTTTGTGTCTCAATTGGAGAGATGTTCCTATGTCTCACTCCATGAGTTGATCCTGAGTTGTTCGATCTTCAGAAGATCGATCCTTCTAGAGTTTTCCCTTCCCTCTCGTTGTCATGTTGATTGGAGTTCTCAGAGCAAGACATCGAGACAAAGATGGTGATCGAACCAACGTTCTTATGAAGTGCAACTTGGATCGTGAAGATTGGGTTAAGTTTGCGTCCCCCTTCATCTTACCTACGCTTCAATCTCGGGACGAGATTCCTATTTAGTGGGGGTGAGTTGTCACATCCCTACTTCTGGTCTGCTCTGGGTTAGCTAGTCTTGTGTTGCATCATGTTTAAATTTCTGTTAAACCTGAAATGGGGATCAATAAACCCGAGCAACCCCCCTGAAAATACCAGGTTCAACTGAAAAACATTTCAATGAATCCAAAATGCCCTTCACAAAAGCTCATCATTTTTGAATTGGTCTAGAACCTCTCCCAAAAATGGTGCACATTTTCTAGGCCATTCTGTATTTTTGAATTAAATTATATAGTATTGCATTTGGGCATTTAATTGCTAATAATATTTTAAATGCTCAAATAATCACAAACTGAAATGTTTGCGGTTGGAAATATTCCAAACAGTGACATGGAGTAGTTTCATGATTTTTGGAGATACCCTGTCATTTTTAATAAAGCCAAACACAATTATAGAAAATAGAAAACATAAAAGGAATGATAGAGAGAGGAGAAAACCTTACCTAGCGCTTACCTCCTGGCAGCCCACCTGGCCCAACTCCCGTTGGCCCAGCGCACCGCAGTCGCCACCGTCTTCAACCTCCTGCCAATAGGCAGGAGGGCGTGTGCCCGACGCGCGCCAGCACGCGCGCGCCACCTCCTGCTTGCTGCCGCCTTCCCGACGTCACCATGGAGATGCCACACACCTCTCTGCCTCTCTCTCGCTCTCTGGTTCTCTCTCCCCTCGCTCCTCTGCTTTCCCTCCCCATGGCCGAGCATGCCCACCGCCACCGACGCCGTTCGCCGCGGCCAGAGCCACTGCCCCGCCTCTCCATCGTGTCTAGAAGAACCGCTCCGTCACCCTACTCCTCCTCGCCGAGCCGCACGGGTCGGGAATCCCTGCTTCATCCTGAACGCCGCCGTCTTCTTCCGCGGGATCCGGCGATCCCCGTCGTCGCCCCATCGTCTACAGGCCTTCCCTGAGCCCGACGAGTACTTCAATCGCGTGTTGTGAGCCTCCGGTCACTTTCCCCCTAACGCCGCATCCTTTTGCACACCGTAGTCGTCGTGTTCATCGAGGCCGAAGCTCACCTCCGCCCGAGCTCATCGTCGGCGTCAGTCCGGTGACCCTTTGGTCATGCTGGCATGCCCAACAGCCTCGTTAGCACATGCAGCTGCCATAGATGCCAAGCAACGCATGCCTTGCTCACCGTAGCGATGAATCCGTCGATGACCGAGCTCCGGTCGCCGCTGACCTCGACGCCGTCGTCGTTTTCGGCCGCCCCAGCAGGTGCTGCTTGCACCGTTGGATGCGCGCGTTCTCCAGCAACGCGTAGATGCCCTCCGCCGTGGGTTTGGTCGTCCATGGGCGAAACCCGAGCCGTTCCGCCATCACTAACCTCGCCGGCGGCTAACTCCGGCTGTGCTTACGTGGCACAACCATTAGCAGCTAATTGCGCCATTAATTAACCTCCGGTGAAACTGACAGTCAGGCCCCACATCCTAACTAACTAGCTAACTAAACTAGATTAAGTTTAATCTAATTACCCTGGACCCATGCGTCAGCATTGACTGTGCTCACGTGTCCGTTGACCAGGTCCCACCTGTCATTGACACTAAACAGCACTGTGTCACTGACCAGTGGACCCCACTGGTCAGGTTTGACCTGGACCGTGCCCCGTTGACCTGCTGACGTCATGATGATGCCAAGCTGACGCAGTAATCTGTTTTCTGGATTATAAATAAATCAGAAATGATTTATTTATTTCAGAAAATATCCTAAACTTCTAGAAATCATATAAAATCAACCGTAACTCCAAATGAAATAAATTATATATGAAAAATTATCATAAAAATTCAAGGAATCCATCTATACCATTTTCATGCACGTTAGAACAACTTAAGGCCACTGTTTAGGACAAATCAAATGAATGGTATTTAAATAGCCACATGTGGAGTTTGAATTTGAACTTTGCGTTCAAACCAACTTCATTTAATTGTGTTGCTAGTTGCATTAGCTCAATCAACAACATATTGCCATGTCATTATCATGCATCATGTTGTGCATTGCATTGATTGTGTTACTTCTCTGTTGCCGGTGGTTGTCCCCTCTCGATAGACGTTGTACCGACGTTGTGATTGTTGACACTGGTGAAGACCCAATGATATCTTCAGAAGTGCCAGGCAAGCAAAACCCCCTTGTTCATTCCGATACAATCCCACTCTCTCGCTCCTACTCTCTTTTACTGCATTAGGACAACAACGATTCATCTGTTACTTGCTGCGGTAGTTGAACCCCTTATCCTCTGCATGACCTGTCATTGCCATAGTAAATAGATGAAACCCACTAGCATGAGTAGGAGTTGTTTGAGCCTTGATGTGCCTACTCGTTCATGCTTGTTTGTCATGCCTGCTACTGCTTGGGTTGAGTCAGGTCTGATTCATCGGGGATGAATTGGAACAGTGATGAACATGTCCTACCGTGTGTGAGCTAACTGTGTGAACATGATTTGGTAAAGGTAGCGGTGAGAGGCCATGTAGGAGTACATGGTGGGTTGTCTCATTGAAACCGTTCTTAGGAACTGAGTTCTGTGTTTGTGATCCATGAACAGCTACTACCACGCATTGGGCCCAAAACCAATGGACCCTCTCGACTAATTAACTGCCCTTGCCCTCTGTCCAGGAGTTGCAACTAGTTTCTGGTGTTTGTAGGATATGTGTTGGCGGCCGTGCGTAGCGCTGACCCTAGGGGTGGGCTATGATGCGGTAGATACACCATGGCACGGTGTACCGGGTGCCCGTTTGGTGTCTCGGGAACCCTACACACATCATTTGGAGCTGTGAGCGAAACTCCGGCCGGATCTCCTCGCGTATGGAACCCGAATAGGCGATAAAAGTGGACTAGAGACTTGTGTGGTTAGTCAGGTCGTGGCCGACTCCCTCGCCAGGCTTCCACTTGAAGGTTGCCGAGATACACGACGTGTACATGGTGGTAAGTGGCGAGAGCGTGTGTGAAGAAGTACACCCCTGCAGGGTTATAAATGATCTATTCGAATAGCCGTGTCCGCGATAAAGGACTTCTGGGTTGCCTATAACAGTTCATAGACAAGTGAAAGTGGATACTCTAAAATGCGCAAGATAAGCGTGAGTGCTATGGATGGCCTTCTCATAGGGAGACGAGAGCGAATCCATAGTGGTGTATTAAATGGTGAATATGTGGACTCGTGTGCGCCACCTCAAAAGAGTTGCTTGCAGTCGTAGTTCAGGTTAGCCACTGAGTCAAAGCTGGCTTGCTGCAGTTAAACTCCACCACCCCCGCCCCTTGTTGATACCGATGCATATGTAGTTAGTTCTGATGTAAGTCTTGCTGGGTACATTCGTACTCACGTTTGCTTAATTTATGTTTTGCAGAGAGACTTCAGTCTCGCTAGTAGTTCCACGTGGACTTCGACGTTTAGCTGGATACCTCAGCTACGATCTTGTGCCCTCGGCAGGATCTGGTAGATAGTCAGGCTTCTTAGCCTTTTTCATTTGTAGATGTCTGTACTCAGACATGTTAAGCTTCCGGATGTGCTTTGATTTGTATGCTATGATTGTTGGGTCATGAGACCCATGTTTGTAGTACCTCGCTCCTCGGAGCCTAATGAATAAATACTTGAGTCGTAGAGTTATGTTGTGATGCCATGTTGTATTTACACATATCGATCATATTGTGTGTATGATTGAAATGCTTGGTATGTGTGGGATCCGACAATCTAGTTTTTTATCCTTGACAGCCTCTCTTATGGGGAAATGTAGTCTAGTGCTTCCATGAGCCATAGTAGTCCGCTACAGCCCGGTTCACCGGAGTCCTGCTAGCCCAGCACTACTGCTGAGGACACTTGACTGGTCGGCATGTGTTTCACTTCGTTCCTGTGTCTGTCCCTTCGGGGAAATGTCACACAGTGACATCCGGAGTACTGCCTAGCCTGCTACAGCCCAGGTTCCTGGAGTCCTGTTAGCCCAGTGCTATAGCCCGGATTCACACGCTGCTGACCGACATGCTCGATGTGGTTCATGTATGCCTGTCCCCATAGGTTGGTGCCGCTTTGGGTTTACGACTAGTCATGTCGGCCCGGGTTCTCTGTCATATGGATGCTAGCGACACTATCATATACGTGAGCCAAAAGGCGCAAACGGTCCTGGTCCATGGTAAGGCGACACCCGTGGGAATACCGTGCGTGAGGCCGCAAAGTGATATAAGGTGTTACAGGCTAGATTGATGTGACTTAGAATCGGGGTCCTGACAGGTGTTCACTAAACCACGATGGATGCCCCCCTGCCACATGCTCGATCGGAGTCGTGCGTTTTGATTGGCCAGAACCCAAACCCCATGGATCGTACATCTACACCGTTGGATTCTTCATGATCAAATGACGATCCTCCTCCCTTTCGACAACACATGCAGTTCCAGTTGTGATTTTATTTATATCCACAAATTGCACATTAAATTCAAAAAATGTCTTAAATATAGCAAACGATACCTGAAATGCATGAGAAAATCAAACCCATGGTATAATGGTGATTGCCTACCGTGGAAATTTTTATGAGGCCAAATGATGAAGTCACCGACCACTAGAGTTTGAATTGACACGTCTCCTTTTGGAAACCATGGTCCTTAATGTGAGATGGTCCGGTTTGGAAGGAGCGATCATCAAAACTTGTGCCAAAACTTTACCAGATTTTTTCCCGGGGGTCGTGAGAACACGTCATAGGCACACACCGATTTTGATGATGTCTGGACTCCATCTGAATTCCCAGTAATTAAAATACCAACTAAGCCTACGCCGGTGGCCGCACCTCACGGCCGAAATGTTTGAAACTTCTCCCCATTTCTCAGACAATGGATGAAAACTCACAAAGCGACACACAAATGATTTGTACACCTTCTTATCTAACTAACACCCAGATGTAGTTTTAGAATGGTTTTGAATTTAATTATATGCACTAAATGAAAGGCAAGTGCAAAAAAATGACTTAAATATAGCAACGAGACCTGAAATGGGCCAGAAAATGAAACCTAGGGTATATACGCAATTGTTTACCGTGAAAACAATTCGAGGCGGAACGATGTAGTCACTGACGATTGGAGTCCGAAGTGTTGTGTCTCCTTTTGGATACTATCATCCTTGTGAGATGCTCCGATTTGGAAGGTGTGAGCATCAAAAATTGTGCCATATTTACCAAAAAAAATCCATGTGATCCTGAGAGCACGCCACAATGACACACTGATTTTTGTTATTTCCGGACTCTATATGCATTTCCTGTAATTAGAATACCAACAAGGCATACACCTCTGGTCGCACCCTGCGGCCGAACTATTTGAATTTTTCCCGTTTCTCGAACAATGAATGAAAACTCCCAAAGGGACACACAAATGATTTGGCTAGCTAGCACCCACGTGTAGTTGCGACTATAGAAAACGACTCAAATATAGAAAATGATACCTCAAATGCACGAGAAAATCGAACCATAGGTTACAATGGTGATTTCTTACCATGGAAAACAATTTGGAGGCGAAATGATGAACTCTTTTTTTCATTCAAACAAAAATATGCTCTTAGTTCATGTAAATGTCTTCAAATAGGACATGGTTCACTCACGGAAGCCGTGTGCCTACCAAACCATGGCCGATGCCCCCCTGCTGTGCGCCCGGTCTGAGTCGTGTGTTCTGATTGGCCAGAAACCAAACCCCATGGATCATTCATCTGCACCGTTGGATGCTCCCAGATCGAATGATAATCCTCATCCCTTTCGATAGGAAATGCAGTCCGGCTAGGATTTGATTTATATGCCAAAATGCACGATATATGCCAAAAATGTCTTAAATATAGCACACGAGACCTGAAATACGCCCGCAAATCAAACCCGTGGTATAATGGTGATTGCTTAACGTGGGAAAAATTTAGAGGCGAAACGATGAACTCACGTCTTCATTTCACAATAAGTACGTCTCCATTTCAAACGAAATTATTCTCTTTATGCACATGAGCGCTTAGAGGCAACCATTTGCATAGGCCTTTCTGCGTAGAGACCAGGGATATTTTTCACTGTTTTCACCTAGGCCGCAACACCCCCCACCGCCTGCCCGCGTTTCACTCAACTAGTACACCCAATCTCCATCGCCAGCTCCCCCCTCCCCTAGATCCACATCAGAACCCTCTCCGGCGCTGGCGTGCTCACCCCGGCCGTGTGCTTGCTCTTCGGCATCAAGCCTACCTCCACTGTCGTTCCCAACATGCGGCTGCTCACGCCTCACCGTCTTTGTTTGCGCACCAGCCACCCTCGAGAATATCGATCCTGTAACCCTCGTCTCTCCTGTGGTCCATCCGGGTTAGCATTACGAAGCCTGTTAGTTACTACTCTCCATCACAGTGAGGCATATTTCCTCACAATCTCTCTTCCTATTTCGTTTCGTATGTTCCCAAATTGGCTATAAAATAACAGAGATCATATATATGTTCATTATCTACAATCCTAACTAGTACATATAAGTTGTGTTTGTTCCAATAAGTTACTACCGATTTACAGATCGCGGGCACCCGAGTCACACAAACTTAACAAATACGCTGTACATTTTCTAAATTATTGCATGCCATGTTTAGACAGCTTGATACCAAGTTGTTAGTTTTATGCTTATCCTCCTTTCCTGAGTTTCACATGTGTTCTCTGTAGATGCGGATTAGCAGCGACCACACTCATGCTTCAGGCGATGTATCTTCATCTGATTCCGACAACCTTAGGTCTCAAGCAAATGGTGAGGGATCAAGTAATCTTGAACGGGATAGAGCTGCAGCCATTACCCTTCCGGTCAGGAGACAAAGGAATGCTCCAAGTAAGCCCACACAGCAGCCTAAAGGTGTATATGAAGTAACCGAGATCGATTTAAAGTCTTGGGCTCCAACTAAACTAGACAAAGAACAAATGAGGTTCGGGAGTGTGTGTGGATTTGCTAGCAGGGCAAGGCTCAACATTAATCTGCCAGGGTTTCGGAAGGCTGACACAGAAACACGACAAAGGATTGCCCTGGAGATCATGGATTACTTCAACGCTCTAAAGTAGTGGAGAATGTAGGTGGAACATGCTACACTGAAGAAGGCTACGGATGCTTGGAGAAACTGGAAGCACATGTTGTACCATAAGTAATTGAGTGAAGGAAAGGTCCCACTCACCGCATACCCTCAAATTACAAAGGCAGACTGGGCAGAATTGAAAAGGGTCAGGGCAACTAAAGAGTTTGCTGAGAAGAGTGCCAAGCAATCGGAACTTCTGAAGAAGAACACACACCCCCACGTGTAACACCCCGGATACAACTTTCCATATTTGTAACTCCGACTCTTGCCTTTTCCGGAGGTGCAATACAATATTCCCTTCGTGGTTAGGTTTTGTCTTTGGTTTTGCGTTTTGTTCATGTCATGCATTTCATATCATGTCATCATGTGCATCTCATTTGCATTCATGTCTGTCTCATGCATCCAATCATTTTCCCCGTTGTCCGTTTCGTAATCCGACAATCCACATGCACCTGGCACACCCCTTTGTCTCTTTTCATGAGTGGGATTTAAACGTTCTCGGAATGGTCTGAGATTTGTCAAGTGGCATTGGTACATCACCGGTAGACCGCCTGTCAAATTTCATTCCATTTTGAGGCTGTTAGATGCCCCAACGGTTAATCGAGCAACCACAAAAGCCTCTTTGGATTGCATCCCGACACCCTTCCAAAACAGCCCAATAACCCATCTAAAACATAAGCATGTTCTCCGTTGTCGGATCACGATCGTGTGGGAGAAAACTGCTCCTCTTTTTGACTCTCCTAGCTCCCTCTACCTATATAAACACCATCTTCCCCGAAATCCACAGTCAAACCCTAGCTTCTTCCTCCTCCCGCCGTCGGACATGTCCGCGCCACCACCGGACGTGTCCGCCACCGCACCCCTTAGACAATCACAGTGCGCCACGTCACCACCGTCACGCCCCTCTCTCCTCTGTGCCGCCGGGCCCGTGGGGCCATCGTCAGCCCGCCCCTGGCTGAAGCGGGCCGCACCCCGCGCCGTCGCCCATGCACCCCGCCATCTTCGTCGGAGATCCCTGCCGCCTTCGCCGGAGATCCCCGCTACTGCGCCGCCCGAATTTGCCTCCGGCCATCGCCACCAACACGCCTGCCACCTACAGCACACCGCCGCCCACGCCCGACGCCATCGCATCGCCGCGTCATCACCGCACCGCTCCTCGCCGCCCCGTGCCATCCGCTCCGCCCCGCCACCACACGCGCCCGCACCGGCGACCTCGTGCCCTCGCCGGCCATGCCTTAGCTCGCCGGCCCGGCCACCGCGTCCCTGTCGGACCTCGTTGCCCCAACCTCCTGCGCCGACCCATGCTCTCGCCGGCCTCCTCCGCGTCCTCCTCGTCGAGGAGCTCGCCGGAGACCTCACCGGCACCGGATCCGGACGGGTGGGATGAGATCCACCCGTCCCCGAACCAAACGCCTCCACGCTGTCTCAGAATGTCCCTGTCCCGTTGACTTCCCGGACGGTAAATTTTCACCAAGTCCCCGAATCTGCATTATTTTTGTGCCTCCTTCTACATGTCATATCTCGGTGACCGTGGCTCCAAATCATGCATATGATATGTCAAAGTGTTCGTCTCGTTGAGCTCTTCATGGTAGAAGCATTTCCATTAGGATGCTATTTTATTTCTTGCAAGAGTGCTATAAAATGTTAACTGCTGGTACTTATCAGATCATGGTGATTTATCATTATTGTTGCATTTCATGTGTGCATTATATGAGCATGAGGTCTATAGGTATTTTGAACTACATCATGCCATCTTTATAGAGGTACAAGTTTTGTATTTTTGTGATCTATGTGGTGACTAGAACAAGCATGCAAACTAGGCTCCGTGATGTTGCTGTTTTCAGGTACTTGGGATTTTGCCAAGTCTTTTTTCCTGCTGTTATTTTGATGCCATGTAAAATAGATGCTACCAAGAGTTCCATGCTTATTCTGAGGTACATCAGTAAGGATGTTTTGAACATGTGTTTATGCTCTATCCATTGATGCGTCTGGTTCAAATTATGGAGTGCTCTAGCATATCTTTTGCTTGCTCTACTTTTGCTATAAATTATTCCTGGCAGATTGTTAACATGTTAATATGTATTACCATGTGTTTTACTAGTGATACATGCATCCTATTAACTTTATCTTGCCATTCTTAGCTTCATGAACATGTCATGTTGCTATTGGTATGCTTATGTTGTCATTTAAGGCATTGTGGTCAGTGGCATGAGCTCGCAAAGTTGCTATCATAAATCAGTTTATACCATGCTCTGTGTTTTCTTCTAAGTCGGAAACTGTTAATAAAACTTCCTATGATTACATGGGTGCCATCATATCTTCTGTTCCTTTTTGGCTCATGTTCAGTAAAGGACTTTTGATCTATGCTTTTAGTAGAATCATGCCATTCCTTTATTTGCGAAGATATGTTCCTGTAGCATGTTGTTTGCTTGCTCTAAACATTGCTTCCTGATGTTGTTTTTGACATGTTAGTATTTTCACTAAGTCTGTGAAGCGGATATCTTTTGCACTTTTGCCATGCTTGGTTTAAACCTATTCTAGTGTGAATTAGCCATAGCTAAGTGTTCATGTTTTTACAAGCATCTCTTGTACATCACTGCCATATGCTTTGTTGCTATGTTGGAGTGCAGTAGCTTAGTTTCTTGTTGCATTCTAAGTGCTATCATGCTGTTAATTGCAGATTGACATGACTCTTATTTTGCTTGCCATTTGCAAACCGTACATCCGTTTCCAGTGATCTTTATATCGATTTCAACCGGAATCATCTCATCTTTCCAGCAACATACTTGTCTTGCCAAGTTGATGCCTTGATCATTTTTACTTTCCGGAGCTCGCATATGCATTGCACGTCATATCTTGCATATCATGCCATGTCTTGCATCATGTTGTTTGTGCATTGCACCGTGATTGATTGTTGTTCCATTGCTTGTGTTCTTGCCTTGGGTAGAGCCGGGAGACGAGTATGTGACCGAGGAACCTGTTGAGTATGCTAGCGAGGATCAAGCTTTCGACAACTCTAAGAACTTTGCAGGCAAGATGACTATAACCTCGAAATCAATTCTATATTTGCTTGCTAATTGTTTGCTCTATCGTTATGTCGCGCTACCTACTGAAGGAAATATGCCCTAGAGGAAATAATAAAGTTATTATTTATTTCCTTATTTCATGGTAAATGTTTATTATTCATGCTAGAATTGTATTAACCGAAAACATAATACATGTGTGAATACATAGGCAAACAGAGTGTCACTAGTATGCCTCTACTTGACTAGATCGTTGATCAAAGATGGTTATGTTTCCTAATCATAGACAAGAGTTGTCATTTGATAAATGGGATCACATCATTAGGAGAATGATATGATTGACTTGACCCATTCCATTAGCTTAGCACTTGATCATTTTAGTTTACTGCTATTGCTTTCTTCATGACTTATACATGTTCCTATGACTATGAGATTATGCAACTCCCGATTACCGGAGGAACACTTTGTGTGCTACCAAACATCACAACATAAATGGGTGACTATAAAGGTGCTCTACAGGTGTCTCCGATGGTACTTGTTGAGTTGGCATAGATCGAGATTAGGATTTGTCACTCCGATTGTCGGAGAGGTATCTCTGGGCCCTCTCAGTAATGCACATCACTATAAGCCTTGCAAGCAATGCAACTAAAGAGTTAGTTGCAGGATAATGCATTACAGAACGAGTAAAGAGACTTGCCGGTAACAATATTGAACTAGGTATTGAAATACTAACGATCGAATCTCGGGCAAGTAACATTCTAATGATAAAGGGAACAACGTATGTTGTTGTGCAGTTTGACTGATAAAGATCTTCGTAGAATGTGTAGGAGCCAATATGAGCATCCAGGTTGCGCTATTGGTTTTGACCGGAGACATGTCTCGGTCATGTCTACTAATTCTCGAACCCGTATGGTCTGCACGCTTAATGTTCGGTGACGATCGGTAATATGAGTTTATATTTTTTGATTTACCGAAGGTAGTTCGGAGTCCCGGATGAGATCGTGGACATGACAAGGAGTCTCGAAATGGTCGAGACGTAAAGATCGATATATTGGATGACTATATTCGGACATCGGAAAGGTTCCAAGTGATTCAGGTACTTTTCGGAGTACCGGAGAGTTACGGTAATTCGCGGGGGAGTATATGGGCCTTATTGCGCTTTAGGGGAAAGAGAGAGGGGAGGATGCGCGCCCCCCAAGGCTTAGTCCGAATTGGACTAGGGGGAGGGGCTGCGCCCCCTCCTTCCTTCTCTTCTCTTTTCCCTTTCCTTCTCTCCTACTCCTACTACATGGATGGGGGGAATCCTACTCCAGGTGGGAGTTGGACTCCCCAGGGCGCGCCATAGTAGAGGGCCGGCCCTCCCCCTCGTCCACTCCTTTATATACGGGGGAGGGGGCACCCCATAGACACACAAGTTGATCATTGATCCCTTAGCCATGTGCGGCGCCCCCCACCACCATAATCCACCTCGATCATATCGTAGTGGTGCTTAGGCGAAACCCTGCGTCGGTAGCAACATCATCACCGTCATCATGTCGTCGTGCTGATGGAACTCTCCCGTGAAGCTCTGCTGGATCGGAGTTCGTAGGACGTCATCGAGCGGAACGTGTGCTGAACTCGGATGTGTCGTGCATTCGGTACTTGTATCGGTCGGATCATGAAGACGTTCGACTACATCAACCGCATTCTCATAATGCTTCCGCTTACGGTCTATGAGGGTACGCGGACGATGTTGGAAATATGCCCTAGAGGCAATAATAAAAGTATTATTATATTTCATTGTTCATGATAATTGTCTTTTATTCATGCTATAACTGTATTATCCAGAAATCGTAATACACGTGTGAATACATAGACCTCAATATGTCCCTAGTGAGCCTCTAGTTGACTAGCTCGTTGTGATCAACATATAGTCATGATTTCCTGGCTATGGACATTGGATGTCGTTGATAACGGGATCACATCATTAGGAGAATGATGTGATGGACAAGACCCAATCCTAAGCATAGCACAAAGGTCGTTTAGTTCGTTTGCTAGAGCTTTGCCAATGTCAAGTATCTCTTCCTTAGACCATGAGATCGTGTAACTCCCGGATACCGTAGGAGTGCCTTGGGTGTATCAAACGTCACAACGTAACTGGGTGACTATAAAGGTGCATTACAGGTATCTCCGAAAGTAGCTGTTGGGTTGACACGGATCGAGACTGGGATTTGTCACTCCGTATGACGGAGAGGTATCTCTAGGCCCACTCGGTAATGCATCATCATAATGAGCTCAAGGTGACCAAAGTGTTGGCCACGAGATCATGCATTACGGTATGAGTAAAGTGACTTGCCGGTAACGAGACTGAACAAGGTATTGGGATACCGACGATCGAGTCTCGGGCAAGTAACGTACCGATTGACAAAGGGAATTGTATACAGGGTTTGATCGAATCCTCGACATCGTGGTTCATCCGATGACAACATCGAGAAGCATGTGGGAGCCAACATGGGTATCCAGATCCCGCTGTTGGTTATTGACCGGAGAACGTCTCGGTCATGTCTACATGTCTCCCGAACCCGTAGGGTCTACACACTTAAGGTTCGATGACGCTAGGGTTATAAAGGAAGTTTGTATGTGGTTACCGAATGTTGTTCGGAGTCCCGAATGAGATCCCGGACGTCACGAGGAGTTCCGGAATGGTCCGGAGGTAAAGATTTATATATGGGAAGTCCTATTTTGGCCACCAGAAAATGTTCGGGATTTTTCGGTATTGTACCGGGAAGGTTCTAGAAGGTTCCGGAGTGGGGCCCACCTGCATGGGGGGACCCACATGAACGTGAGTAGTGGGGGAAAGGCCCCACACCCCTGGTCAAGGCGCACCAAGATCCCCCCTTAGAAGGAATAAGATCATATCCCGAAGGGATAAGATCAAGATCCCTAAAAAGGGGGGATAACAATCGATGGGGAAGGAAATGATGGGATTTCTTTCCTCCCACCTTGGCCAACGCCCCAATGGACTTAGAGGGCAAGAAACCAGCCCCTCCACCCCTATATATAGTGGGGAGGCGCATGGGAGCTTAACACAAGCCAAGGCGCAGCCCCTCCCCTCCCCAACACCTCTCCTCCTCCGTATATGCTTGGCGAAGCCCTGTCGGAGTACTGCTGCACCAACTACACCACGCCGTCGTGCTGCCGTTGGAGCAATCTTCCTCAACCTCTCCTTCCCCCTTGCTAGATCAAGAAGGAGGAGACGTCTCCCGTCCCGTACGTGTGTTGAACGCGGAGGTGCTGTCCGTTCAGCACTTGGACATCGGTGATCCGAATCACGTTCGAGTACGACTCCATCATCACCATCCCCTTGGCTAGCTTCCGCTCGTGATCTACAAGTGGTATGTAGATGCAAACTCTCTCCCTTGACTCGTTGCTTAGATGAACTCATAGATGGATCTTGGTGAAACCGTAGGAAAATTTTTAATTTTCTGCAACGTTCCCCAACAGTGGCATCATGAGCTAGGTCTATGCGTAGTTCTCTTTGCACGAGTAGAACACAATTTTGTTGTGGGCGTGGATTTTGTCATCTTACTTGCCTCTACTAGTCTTTTCTTGCTCAACGGTATTGTGGGATGAAGCGGCCCGGACCAACCTTACACGTACGCTTACGTGAGACCGGTTCCACCGACTGACATGCACTAGTTGCATAAGGTGGCTGGCGGGTGTCTGTCTCTCCCACCTTAGTTGGAGCGGAATCGATGAACAGGGCCCTTATGAAGGGTAAATAGAAGTTGACAAAATCACGTTGTGGTGATTCGTAGGTAAGAAAACGTTCTTGCTAGAACCCAATTGCAGCCACATAAAAGATGCAACAACAATTAGAGGACGTCTAACTTGTTTTTGCAGCGATTGATCATGTGATGTGATATGGCCAGAAGTTGTGATGAATGATGAATTGTGATGTATGAGATCATGTTCTTTGTAATAGGATTCATGACTTGCATGTCGATGAGTATGACAACCGGCAGGAGCCATAGGAGTTGTCTTTATTTTTTGTATGACCTGCGTGTCATTGAAGAACGCCATGTAACTCACTTTACTTTATTGCTAAACGCGTTAGCCATAGAAGTAGAAGTAGTCGTTGGCGTGACAACTTCATGAAGACACGATGATGGAGATCATGATGATGGAGATCATGGTGTCAAGCCGGTGACAAGATGATCATGGAGCCCCGAAGATGAAGATCAATGGAGCTATATGATATTGGCCATATCATGTCACAACTATATAATTGCATGTGATGTTTATTATGTTTATGCATCTTGTTTACTTAGGACGACGGTAGTAAATAAGATGATCCCTTACAAAAATTTCAAGAAGTGTTCTCCCCTAACTGTGCACCATTGCTACAGTTCGTCGCTTCTAAGCACCACGTGATGATCAGGTGTGATGGATTCTTACGTTCACATACAACGGGTGTAAGACAGTTTTACACAGCGAAAACACTTAGGGTTAACTTGACGAGCCTAGCATGTGCAGACATGGCCTCGGAACACGGAGACCGAAAGGTCGAACACGAGTCGTATGGAAGATACGATCAACATGAGAATGTTCACCGACGATGACTAGTCCGTCTCACGTGATGATCGGACACGGCCTAGTCGACTCGGATCGTGTAACACTTAGATGACTAAAGGGATGTCTAATCTGAGTGGGAGTTCATAATTTGATTAGAACTTAATTATCATGAACTTAGTCTAAAACCTTTGCAAATATGTCTTGTAGATCAAATGGCCAACGCTCATGTCAACATGAACTTCAACACGTTCCTAGAGAAAACCAAGCTGAAAGATGATGGCAGCAACTATACGGACTGGGTCCGGAACCTGAGGATCATCCTCATAGCTGCCAGGAAACAATATGTCCTAGAAGGACCGTTAGGTGACGCTCCCGTCCCAGAGAACCAAGACATTATGAATGCTTGGCAAACTCGCGCTGATGATTACTCCCTCGTTCAGTGCGGCATGCTTTACAGCTTAGAACCGGGGCTCCAAAAGCGTTTTGAGCATCACGGAGCATATGAGATGTTCGAAGAGCTGAAACTAGTTTTCCAAGCTCATGCGCGGGTCGAGAGATATGATGTCTCCGACAAGTTCTACAGTTGTAAGATGGAGGAAAACAGTTCTGTCAGTGAGCACATCCTGAAGATGTCTGGGTTGCACAACCGTATGACCCAACTGAACATTAACCTCCCAGATGAGGCGGTCATTGATAGAATCCTCCAGTCACTCCCACCAAGCTACAAGAGCTTTGTGATGAACTACAACATGCAGGGGATGGAAAAGACCATTCCTGAAGTGTTCTCGATGCTGAAGTCAGCAGAGGCTGAAATCAAGAAAGAACATCAAGTGTTGATGGTCAATAAGACCACTAAGTTCAAGAAGGGCAAGGGTAAGAAGATCTTCAAGAAGGACGGCAAGGAGGTTGCCGCGCCTGGTAAGCCAGTTACCGGGAAGAAGTCAAAGAATGGACCTAAGCCTGAGACTGAGTGCTTTTATTGCAAGGGGAAGGGTCACTGGAAGCGGAACTGCCCCAAATACTTAGCAGATAAGAAGGCCGGCAAAACCAAAGGTATATTTGATATACATGTAATTGATGTGTACCTTACCAGTACTCGTAGTAACTCCTGGGTATTTGATACCGGTGCCGTTGCTCATATTTGTAACTCACAGCAGGAGCTGCGGAATAAACGGAGACTGGCGAAGGACGAGGTGACGATGCGCGTCGGGAATGGTTCCAGAGTCGATGTGATCACCGTCGGCATGCTGCCTCTACATTTACCTACGGGATTAGTTTTGAACCTTAATAATTGTTATTTAGTGCCAAGTTTGAGCATGAACATTGTATCTGGATCTCGTTTAATACGAGATGGCTACTCATTTAAGTCTGAGAATAATGGTTGTTCGATTTATATGAGAGATATGTTTTATGGTCATGCTCCGATGGTCAATGGTTTATTCTTAATGAATCTCGAGCGTAATATTACACATGTTCATAGTGTAGATACCAAAAGATGTAAAGTTGATAACGATAGTCCCACATACTTGTGGCACTGCCACCTTGGTCACATTGGTGTCAAGCGCATGAAGAAGCTCCATGCCGATGGACTTTTAGAGTCTCTTGATTATGAATCGTTTGACACGTGCGAACCATGCCTCATGGGCAAGATGACCAAGACTCCGTTCTCCGGAACAATGGAGCGAGCAACCAACTTATTGGAAATCATACATATCGATGTGTGCGGTCCAATGAGCGTTGAGGCTCGCGGAGGATATCGTTATGTTCTCACTCTCACTGATGACTTAAGTAGATATGGGTATGTCTACTTAATGAAACACAAGTCTGAGACCTTTGAAAAGTTCAAGGAATTTCAGAATGAGGTGGAGAATCAACGTGACCGAAAGATAAAGTGCCTACGATCAGATCGTGGAGGAGAATATTTAAGTCACGAATTTGGCACACACTTAAGGAAATGTGGAATCGTTTCACAACTCACGCCGCCTGGAACACCTCAGCGAAACGGTGTGTCCGAACATCGTAATCGCACTCTATTGGATATGGTGCGGTCTATGATGTCTCTTACTGATTTACCGCTATCATTTTGGGGATACGCTCTAGAGACAGCTACATTCACTTTAAATAGGGCACCGTCTAAATCCATTGAGACGACACCGTATGAATTATGGTTTGGGAAGAAACCTAAGCTGTCGTTTCTAAAAGTTCGGGGATGCAATGCTTATGTCAAGAAACTTCAACCTGAAAAGCTCGAACCCAAGTCGGAAAAATGCGTCTTCATAGGATACCCTAAGGAAACTGTCGGGTATACCTTCTACTTAAGATCCGAGGGCAAAATCTTTGTTGCCAAGAACGGATGCTTTCTGGAAAAAGAGTTTCTCTCGAAAGAAGTAAGTGGGAGGAAAGTAGAACTCGATGAAGTACTACCTCTCGAACGGGAAAGTGGTGCAGCTTAGGAAAATGTTCCTGTGATGCCCACACCAACTGAAGAGGAAACCAATGATGATGATCAAGGTACTTCGGATCAAGTTGCTACTGAACTTCGTAGGTCCACAAGGACACGTTCCGCACCAGAGTGGTACGGCAACCCCGTCCTGGAAATCATGTTGTTAGACAACGGTGAACCTTCGAACTATGAAGAAGCAATGGCGGGCCCAGATTCCAACAAATGGCTTGAAGCCATGAAATCCGAGATAGAATCCATGTATGAAAACAAAGTATGGACTTTGACAGACTTGCCCGATGATCGGCGAGCGATAGAAAACAAATGGATCTTTAAGAAGAAGACAGACGCGGATGGTAATGTCACCATCTATAAAGCTCGACTTGTCGCTAAGGGTTATCGACATGTTCAAGGGATTGACTACGACGAGACATTCTCTCCCGTAGCGAAGCTAAAGTCCGTCCGAATCATGTTAGCAATTGCCGCATACTATGATTATGAGATATGGCAGATGGATGTCAAAACAGCATTCCTTAACGGGCATCTTAAGGAAGAACTATATATGATGCAGCCGGAAGGTTTTGTCGATCCTAAGAACGCTAACAAAGTATGCAAGCTCCAGCGATCCGTTTATGGGCTGGTGCAAGCATCTCGGAGTTGGAATATTCGCTTTGATGAGATGATCAAAGCGTTTGGGTTTATGCAGACTTATGGAGAAGCCTGCGTTTACAAGAAAGTGAGTGGGAGCTCTGTAGCATTTCTCATATTATATGTAGATGACATACTCTTGATGGGAAATAATATAGAATTTCTGGACAGCATTAAGGCCTACTTGAATAAGTGTTTTTCAATGAAGGACCTTGGAGAAGCTGCTTACATATTAGGCATCAAGATCTATAGAGATAGATCGAGACGCCTCATAGGTCTTTCACAAAGCACATACCTTGATAAGATTTTGAAGAGGTTCAAAATGGATCAGTCCAAGAAGGGGTTCTTGCCTATGTTACAAGGTGTGAGATTGAGCTCGGCTCAGTCACCAACCACGGCAAAAGATAAAGAAGAGATGAGTGTCATCCCCTATGCTTCAGCCATAGGATCTATTATGTATGCCATGCTGTGTACCAGACCTGATGTAAACCTTGCCGTGAGTTTGGTAGCTAGATACCAAAGTAATCCCGGCAAGGAACACTGGACAGCAGTCAAGAATATCCTGAAGTACCTGAAAAGGACAAAGGACATGTTTCTCGTTTATGGAGGAGACGAAGAGCTTGTCGTAAAGGGTTACGTCGACGCTAGCTTCGACTCAGATCCGGATGACTCTAAGTCACAAACCGGATACGTGTATATGTTGAATGGTGGAGCAGTAAGCTGGTGCAGCTGCAAGCAGAGCGTCGTGGCGGGATCTACGTGTGAAGCGGAGTACATGGCAGCCTCGGAGGCAGCGCATGAAGCGATTTGGGTGAAGGAGTTCATCACCGACCTAGGAGTCATACCCAATGCGTCGGGGCCAATCAAACTCTTCTGTGACAACACTGGAGCTATTGCCCTTACCAAGGAGCCCAGGTTTCACAAGAAGACCAGGCACATCAAGCGTCGTTTCAACTCCATCCGTGAAAATGTTCAAGATGGAGACATAGAAATTTGCAAAGTACATACGGATCTGAATGTCGCAGATCCGTTGACTAAACCTCTCTCGCGAGCTAAACATGATCAACACCAGAACTCTATGGGTGTTCGATTCATCACAATATAACTAGATTGGTGACTCTAGTGCAAGTGGGAGACTGTTGGAAATATGCCCTAGAGGCAATAATAAAAGTATTATTATATTTCATTGTTCATGATAATTGTCTTTTATTCATGCTATAACTGTATTATCCGGAAATCGTAATACACGTGTGAATACATAGACCTCAATATGTCCCTAGTGAGCCTCTAGTTGACTAGCTCGTTGTGATCAACAGATAGTCATGATTTCCTGGCTATGGACATTAGATGTCGTTGATAACGGGATCACATCATTAGGAGAATGATGTGATGGACAAGACCCAATCCTAAGCATAGCACAAAGGTCGTTTAGTTCGTTTGCTAGAGCTTTGCCAATGTCAAGTATCTCTTCCTTAGACCATGAGATCGTGTAACTCCCGGATACCGTAGGAGTGCCTTGGGTGTATCAAACGTCACAACGTAACTGGGTGACTATAAAGGTGCATTACAGGTATCTCCGAAAGTAGCTGTTGGGTTGACACGGATCGAGACTGGGATTTGTCACTCCGTATGACGGAGAGGTATCTCTGGGCCCACTCGGTAATGCATCATCATAATGAGCTCAATGTGACCAAAGTGTTGGCCACGAGATCATGCATTACGGTACGAGTAAAGTGACTTGCCGGTAACGAGACTGAACAAGGTATTGGGATACCGACGATCGAGTCTCGGGCAAGTAACGTACCGATTGACAAAGGGAATTGTATACAGGGTTTGATCGAATCCTCAACATCGTGGTTCATCCGATGACAACATCGAGAAGCATGTGGGAGCCAACATGGGTATCCAGATCCCGCTGTTGGTTATTGACCGGAGAACGTCTCGGTCATGTCTACATGTCTCCCGAACCCGTAGGGTCTACACACTTAAGGTTCGATGACGCTAGGGTTATAAAGGAAGTTTGTATGTGGTTACCGAATGTTGTTCGGAGTCCCGGATGAGATCCCGGACGTCACGAGGAGTTCCGGAATGGTCCGGAGGTAAAGATTTATATATGGGAAGTCCTATTTTGGCCACCGGAAAATGTTCGGGATTTTTCGGTATTGTACCGGGAAGGTTCTAGAAGGTTCCGGAGTGGGGCCCACCAGCATGGGGGGACCCACATGAACGTGAGTAGTGGGGGAAAGGCCCCACACCCCTGGTCAAGGCGCACCAAGATCCCCCCTTAGAAGGAATAAGATCATATCCCGAAGGGATAAGATCAAGATCCCTAAAAAGGGGGGATAAGAATCGGTGGGGAAGGAAATGATGGGATTTCTTTCCTCCCACCTTGGCCAACGCCCCAATGGATTTGGAGGGCAAGAAACCAGCCCCTCCACCCCTATATATAGTGGGGAGGCGCATGGGAGCTTAACACAAGCCAAGGCACAGCCCCTCCCCTCCCCAACACCTCTCCTCCTCCGTATATGCTTGGCGAAGCCCTGTCGGAGTACTGCTGCACCAACTACACCACGCCATCGTGCTGCCATTGGAGCAATCTTCCTCAACCTCTCCTTCCCCCTTGCTGGATCAAGAAGGAGGAGACGTCTCCCGTCCCGTACGTGTGTTGAACGCGGAGGTGCTGTCCGTTCAGCACTTGGACATCGGTGATCCGAATCACGTTCGAGTACGACTCCATCATCACCATCCCCTTGGCTAGCTTCCGCTCGTGATCTACAAGTGGTATGTAGATGCAAACTCTCTCCCTTGACTCGTTGCTTAGATGAACTCATAGATGGATCTTGGTGAAACCGTAGGAAAATTTTTAATTTTCTGCAACGTTCCCCAACAGACGATACTCTTCCCTCTCGTTGCTATGCATCACCATGATCTTGCATGTGCGTAGGAATTTTTTTGAAATTACTACGTTCCCCAACAGTGGCATCCGAGCCAGGTTTATGCGTAGATGTTATATGCACGAGTAGAACACAAGTGAGTTGTGGGATATACTAGTAATACTGCTTACCAGCATGTCATACTTTGGTTCAGCGGTATTGTTGGATGAAGCGGCCGGACCGGCATTACGCGTACGCTTACGCGAGACTGGTTCTACCAACGTGCTTTGCACACAGGTGGCTGGCGTGTATCAGTTTCTCCAACTTTAGTTGAACCGAGTGTGACTACGCCCGGTCCTTGTTGAAGGTTAAAACAACACTAACTTGACAAAATATCGTTGTGGTTTTGATGCGTAGGTAAGAACGGTTCTTGCTCAGCCCATAGCAGCCACGTAAAACTTGCAATAACAAAGTAGATGACGTCTAACTTTTTTTGCAGGGCATGTTGTGATGTGATATGGTCAAGGCATGATGCTATATTTTATTGTATGAGATGATCATGTTTTGTAACGGAGTTATCGGCAACTGGCAGGAGTTATATGGTTGTCGCTTTATTGTATGCAATGCAATTGCCCTATAATTGCTTTACTTTATCACTAGGCGGTAGTGATAGTCGTAGAAGCAATAGTTGGCGGGATGACAACGATGCGACGATGGAGATCAAGGTGTCGCGCCGGTGACGATGGTGATCATGACGGTGCTTTGGAGATGGAGATCAAAGGCACAAGATGATGATGGCCATATCATATCACTTATATTTATTGCATGTGATGTTTATCCTTTATGCATCTTATTCTGCTTGATTGACAGTAGCATGATAAGATGATCTCTCACTAAATTTCAAGGTACAAGTGTTCACCCTGAGTATGCACCGTTGCCAAAGTTCGTCGTGCCGAGACACCACGTGATAATCGGGTGTGATAAGCTCTACGTTCACATACAACGGGTGCAAACCAGTTTTGCACACGCAGAATACTCGGGTTAAACTTGACGAGCCTAGCATATGCAGATATGGCCTCGGAACACTAAAGACCGAAAGGTCGAGCGTGAATCATATAGTAGATATGATCAACATAGTGATGTTCACCATTGAAAACTACTTCATCTCACGTTAAACTTGACCGAAAGATTTAGTTGATTTGGATCACGTGATCATTTAGATGACTAGAGGGATGTCTATCTAAGTGGGAGTTATTAAGTAATATGATTAATTGAACTTTAATTTATCATGAACTTAGTCCCGATAGTATTTTCATATCTATGTTGTAGATCAATAGCTTGCAATGTAGCTACCCATTTATTTTGATATGTTCCTAGAGAAAAATAAGTTGAAAGATGTTAGTAGCAATGATGCAGACTAGCACCGTGATCTGAGGGTTATCCTCATTGCTGCACAGAAGTATTATGTCCTTGATGCACCACTAGGTGATGGACCTATTGCGGGAGCAGATACAGACATTATGAATGTTTGACAAAGCTCGGTATGATAACTACTTGATAGTTTAGTGCACCATGCTTTACGGCTTAGAATCGGGATGTCAAAAACATTTTGAACGCCATGGAGTGATAACCCACAAGTATAGGGGATCGCAACAGTTTCCGAGGGTAGAGTATTCAACCCAAATTTATTGACTCGACACAAGGGGAGCCAAATAATATTCTCAAGTATTAGCAGCTGAGTTGTCAATTCAACAACACCTGGAAGCTTAATATCTGCAGCAAAGTGTCTAGTACAAAGTAATATGATAGTAGTGGTAACGATAGCAAAAGGTAACGGTAGCAAAAGTAATGTTTTTGGTATTTTGTAGTGATGATAACAATAGCGATAGAACAGTAAATAAACGAAGAACAATATATGGAAAGCTTGTAGGCAATGGATCAGTGATGGAGAATTATGCCGGATGCGGTTCATCATGTAACAGTCATAACTTAGGGTGACACAGAACTAGCTCTAGTTCATCAATGTAATATAGGCATGTATTCCAAATATAGTCATACATGCTTATGGAAAAGAACTTGCATGACATCTTTTGTCCTACCCTCCCGTGGCAGCGGGGTCCTAGCGGAAACGAAGGGATATTAAGGCCTCCTTTTAATAGAGTACCGGACCAAAGCATTAACACATAGTGAATACATGAACTCCTCAAACTACGGTCATCACCGGGAGTGGTCCTGATTATTGTCACTTCGGGGTTGCCAGATCATAACACATAGTAGGTGACTATAGACTTGCAAGATAGGATCAAGAACTCACATATATTCATGAAAACATAATAGGTTCAAATCTGAAATCATGGCACTAGGGCCCTAGTGACAAGCATTAAGCATAGCAACATCAATCTCAGAACATAGTGGATACTAGGGATCAAACCCTAACAAAACTAACTTGATTACGTGATAAATCTCATCCAACCCATCACCGTCCAGCAAGCCTATGATGGAATTACTCACGCACGATGGTGAGCATCATGAAATTGGTGATGAAGGATGGTTGATGATGACGACGGCTATGGATTCCCCTCTCCGGAGCCCCGAACGGTCTCTAGATCAGCCCTCCCGAGAGAGTTTAGGGCTTGGCGGCGGCTCCGTAACGTAAAACACGATGAATCTTTTTCCTTGATTTTTTCTCCCCGAACACAAATATATGGAGTTGGAGTTGAGGCCGGTGGAGCTCCAAGGGGCCCACGAAGTAGGGGGCGCACCCGCCACCCTCGTGGCTAGGGTGTGGGCCCCCTGGCCTTGATTCTTTGCCAGTATTTTTTATTATTTCCAAAAATAATCTCCGTGGAGTTTTAGGTCATTCCGAGAACTTTTTTTTCTGCACATAAATAACACCATGGCAATTCTGCTGAAAACAGCGTCAGTCCAAAACAAGGGCAAAAGTGTTTGGAAAAGTAGATACGAAGGACACGTATCAACTCCCCCAAGCTTAAACCTTTCCTTGTCCTCAAGAAATTCAGTTGACAAACTGGAAGTGATAAAGAAAAACTTTTACAAACTTTGTTTGCTCTTGTTGTTGTAAAAATGTAAAGCCAGCATTCAAGTTTTTAGCAAGGATTATGAACTAACCACATTCACTATAACATTTAGGTCACATGTTTACTCATATCAATGGCATAATCAACTAGCGAGCAATAATAATAAATCTCGGATGACAACACTTTCTCAAAACAATCATGCTATGATATAACAAGATGGTATCTCGCTAGCTGATAGAGGCGAGGGTGTCCCGATCTTTCGATGAGATGATAACTATCGATTTGGTGGAGACGACTTTGATGATCCGACTACAAACGTGCACGACGTTGCGCCTTAGCAATCGCTAAACCAATCTCCTGAGGTTACTGACGATGCCGGAAGCACGGCCAGCCTGACCACGAAGGTCTATTCCTGCAAGCAATCGAAGAACGAGCAAGAATATGATAAAGCAATCTGAATATTGCAAATATATATGAGGTATTGATAATGGTGGGGATCCGTAAGCGGTCTTGGTCTGGTCGTTGGACACAAACGAAGTACACGAAGTTGCAATGGCTAACTTTTAACTAAACAAATCCCAAGGAAAAGCTACTAGATGGATCTACTTATATAGGAGCAAGGGGTGGCGGCCAAGGAGGTGGGAGGACGTCCCAAGGCAGCCTAAAACTAAATCTAGGTCGTACAAGGCCAATGGGCCCAAGTGGAGGTGATGTAACACCTTTGGACTTGTAGTTTGACTCGGATTTTGCTGCAGCATCAGATTGTTTCGTCCACAACTCAAAGCTCCGGACGAATTTGAAGGTGATTCTAATTGGGTTGGAAAGTGCACGAAATCTAGTTTCCAACAAAAAAGAATCACCCAATTCGGAGTCCGTATGAAAAACTTGTGTCCGTTTTGAGTCAGGTGTGTCTGTGCAGTCCGAATCTGAATCCAGAACGTGAGAGACTTGGACTCTATCTTCTCTTGGGCCAAAAGTGACGTGAGAGAACTTTTTGGACAGCAAATAAACATATCTTTCTTCCTTATCTTCATATGTGGATTGTACAAATGTCCCATACACCTGCAATTAGACAAAACACAAAAGTGTGTGAAGTATTTTTGTTCTGGATAACATAAATAGATTATTGAATAGTTTGCACTAGAAATCACCTGACAAATATGCATATATGCAATATTTTTGGTCATACCCAAGGTAGTCATGTCCTCATCATCCTCCCCTTCTTGAAAATAAAGTCGTCCTCGGCGTTGGTTAATCTGAAATGTGGCTAACAAAAGAGACAAGGTGTACATGTTGTATATGTACATGTCATCCATTTTTACTTCCCTTGATTTTTGCATATATGACACATGAATAGATGAGTAACTTGCATAGTTCATAAAATCTAAAGCCAAAAAATTAGCACAAGAAGTAGAAGGCATGAAAATATTGCAATTCAGTTTGCACATATAAGTGAAGCTCTTATTCATTTCAAAAGATTGACAATGTTCATCATTAAACCATCCCAACATTGGTGAATAAACCTTACTTGCATCAAATTTACATGCTACAACATGCTTAAATAAGCAAACATGCAATAAGTCATTCAACACAGAATCATCACCAAGATTACAGGTCATATCAAAATGATTAAACATTGGTTCTTTTGCATCAATAGTTAATTCAATGGGTGCACTCAAAATTGTTGGTATTTCAGTTGTTTGATCACATGGCAAAGTCAAATTATCAACGTAGTCCTCTAAAATAGGTGGTGTGATCAAAGTAGTGGGTAGCTCATCAGATGGTGCATTCAAATTGACAAGGCATTCATCATTCTCATGTAGAGATGGAAGATCAGTACCTTTGTCATTACCTCTTATGATCAACTCAGATGATGTAGCGACTCTCGGGGGCGATGTGTCACATGGTGGAGGTGATGTAGTCCTGACAACAACGGATGTGGTTGTCATAGTATGCCTAGTAGTTGAAGGAACAATCATATCAACTCTTGGAATGTGCACCGTGCGCTTGTTCTCCTCATGGCCAACACGTCGTTTTATTTCCTGTTCAGCTTTGCAAGCAAGATGAAACAAATGGTCCATAGGATAACACTCTTCATGAATTAGTATCTCTTGAATATCACGGTTTAATCCTCCCCAAAATCTATCCATAAAATCATCTTCACTTTCTTCTAAAGAGGAATGCAACAAGGTAGTTTGTAAATCATCATAATATTTTGTTACAGTTTCACTACCTTGTTTTAAGTGTTGCAACTTCTTAATCATGTCACGAGTATAATAAGCAGGGACGAAAGTATGTCGCATGGCAAGTTTCAAATCATCCCAAGTAGTAGGTATATAATCAGGGTGTAACCGACAATATTCACTCCACCAAACCGCAACCTTAACCTTTTTATGTTCATTGAAATTATGGGAAGCAAATATATTTTTTATGTCGAACTCCCATTCAATATATAAAGCAGGTTTAAAACGGCCATTAAATGGTGGTATAGATACATTAACCTGATCATGTGCATTTGGATGTTTGTGCACCTCTCGTGACGGTTGTGGTATTTGCAAAGGTGGTGGCACGTCTCCCGCGATCGACAAAGCCCATGAATTGACTCTGGATCCTGTCATGATTAGTAGAACAAGAAACAAAACCCAAAAATAATGTTCCTATAACTACTAGGATGTGGTGGTAAAACGCTCACAGTAAAGCAAATATCAATGTCTTACAAGTTCTTACCATGCAGCAGGCGGTGATCGGCAACCAGCGGTGTCAAGTAACTCCGAATATTGAGTAAAGCGATTGCCAGGGGAGCGTACGTATACACGGTGTAGAAATATGTGGAGCTGGGTTGGCTATATATGGTAGCAAAAGATTAGCAATAATCAATTCAAAGATGTAATGTTGAATAAACGCTCAACGACGGTACTGTGCTGGTCCTAGGCTAGACCGGACTAGAGACGCGAGCCTAGAACACTAATGAGGTCACGGCGTAGCACAACTAGCATCAATGAAGGATACTAAGTAGCTCTTGACAGCAAGATATAAGTGAAGATCACAACAGCAGTGAAGATAATGAGGTGAAACAACAGCCAAGCAGGATATATCAACAACTTTGTCTCCAACTTTCCCCTGAAAAAGTTTGTGCCGATTTTTTTGTTTTTTTTTCTTCTCTCTTTTTTTCCTCACACTTTTTTTTCTTTCTCTCCTTTTTTTTCTCTGACTTTTTTTTCCTTTTTTTTCTCTCTTTTTTTCTCTCTTTTTTTCTCCCTCTTTCCAAAACAAACTAGATAAGATGCAGATTGGATCAAGTGAAGATGTGAACGATCTCAACTATTATTATGACAATGAATGGTGGGTAGCACGTGGTGGAAATTGATGGATGGGTGGTGGACAGCGGAAGAGATAATGATGCAGCGGTGGCGTGACTAATGTGAACAGAACTCGAAACTCTAAACGAACTAGACACTAAGACCAGCAACTCGACACGACAATGCAATCGATAATTCAACTATGCAATCAATGAAAAGAAAATTGCAAAGGCTCAGACTGGCTTGGACCAAGGATGAATAGATCTAACTCTTTTTGTGGCTTTTTCTTGGACAATAGGTAAGAAAGTAAATCTAATCTAGGAAAATTGGAAATTCTCACCGAGCAACCTGAAAACTGATACCACTTGATAGAGGCGAGGGTCTCCCGATCTTTCGATGAGATGATAACTATCGATTTGGTGGAGACGACTTTGACGATCCGACTACAAACGTGCACGACGTTGCGCCTTAGCAACCGCTAAACCAATCTCCTGAGGTTACTGACGATGCCGGAAGCACGGTCAGCCTGACCACGAAGGTCTATTCCTGCAAGCAATCGAAGAACGAGCAAGAATATGATAAAGCAATCTGAATATTGCAAATATATATGAGGTATTGATAATGGTGGGGATCCGTAAGCGGTCTTGGTCTGGTCGTTGAACACAAACGAAGTACACGAAGTTGCAATGGCTAACTTTTAACTAAACAAATCCCAAGGAAAAGCTACTAGATGGATCTACTTATATAGGAGCAAGGGGTGGCGGCCAAGGAGGTGGGAGGACGTCCCAAGGCAGCCTAAAACTAAATCTAGGTCGTACAAGGCCAATGGGCCCAAGTGGAGGTGATGTAACACCTTTGGACTTGTAGTTTGACTCGGATTCTGCTGCAGCATCAGATTGTTTCGTCCACAACTCAACACTCCGGACGAATTTGAAGGTGATTCTAATTGGGTTGGAAAGTGCACGAAATCTAGTTTCCAACAAAAAAAGAATCACCCAATTCGGAGTCCGTATGAAAAACTTGTGTCCGTTTTGAGTCAGGTGTGTCTGTGCAGTTCGAATCTGAATCCAGAACGTGAGAGACTTGGACTCTATCTTCTCTTGGGCCAAAAGTGACGTGAGAGAACTTTTTGGACAGCAAATAAACATCTCTTTCTTCCTTATCTTCATATGTGGATTGTACAAATGTCCCATACACCTGCAATTAGACAAAACACAAAAGTGTGTGAAGTATTTTTGTTCTGGATAACATAAATAGATTATTGAATAGTTTGCACTAGAAATCACCTGACAAATATGCATATATGCAATATTTTTGGTCATATCCAAGGTAGTCATGTCCTCATCACTAGCCCTTTCTGAGACCGCAAAACATAAATGCAGAGAACCTTTAAAGATCGAGGACTGACTAGACATTGTAATTCATGGTAAAAGAGATCCAGTCAAGTCATACTCAATGTAAACTAACAGTAATGAAGGCAAATGACAGCGGTGCTCTCCAACTAGTGCTTTTTAATAAGAGGATAATGAATCAGCGTAAAAGTAAATAGATAGGCCCTTTGCAGAGGGAAGCGGGGATTTGTAGAGGTGCCAGAGCTCGATTTTGAAATAGATATGAATAATGTTTTGAGCGGCATACTTTCATTGTCAACATAACAACCAAGAGATGGCGATATCTTCCATGCTACACACATTATAGGCGGTTCCCAAACAGAATGGTAAAGTTTATACTCCCCCTCCACCAACAAGCATCAATCCATGGCTTGCTCGAAACAACGAGTGCCTCCAACTAACAACAGTCCCAGGGGGAGTTTTGTTTGCAATTATTTTGATTTGATTTGCATAAAGCATGGGACTGGGCATCCTGGTGACCAGCCATTTTCTCGTGAATGAGGAGTGGAGTCCACTCCTCTTGAGAATAACCCGCCTAACATGGAAGATACGGACAACCCTAGTTGATACATGAGCTATTCGAGCATACAAAACAGAATGTTTATTTGAAGGTTTAGAGTTTGGCACATACAAATTTACTTGGAATGGCAGGTAGATACCGTATATAGGTAGGTATGGAGGACTCATATGGAATAACTTTGCGGTTTATGGGATCGGATGCACAAGCAGTATTCCCGCTTAGTACAGGTGAAGGCTAGAAAAAGACTGGGAAGTGACCAGCTAGAGAGCGACAACAGTCATGAACATGCATTAAAATTAATCAACACCGAATGCAAGCATGAGTAGGATATAATGCAACAAGAACATAAATATCGTAGAGGCTATGTTGATTTTGTTTCAACTACATGCGTGAACATGTGCCAAGTCAAGCCAGTCAAATCGTTCAAAAGATGATACCACCCTATCATACCACATCACAACCATTTTAATAGCATGTTGGCACGCAAGGTAAACCATTATAAGCTCCTAGCTAATTAAGCATGGCATAAGCAACTATAATCTCTAATTGTCATTGCAAACATATTTATTCATAATAGGCTGAATCAGGAACGATGATCTAATCATATTTACAAAAACAAGAGAGGTCGAGTTCATACCAGCTTCTCCCATCTCAATCAGTCCATCATATATCATAATAATTGCCTTTCACTTGACCGAATGATGTGAATAATAATAACAGTGCATGTGCATTGGACTAAGCTGGAATCTGCAAGCATTCAAAAAAAAACAGGAGAAGATAAGGCAATATGGACTCTTGTGTCAGATCAACAATAATGCATATAAGAGCCACTTTAACAATTTAATTATGGTCTTCTCCTATCGACCCCCAAAGAAAAGAAAAGAAATAAAACTATTTACACAGTAAAGCTCCCAACAAGCAAAACAAGAACATGAAATCTTTTTGGGTTTTCTCTTTAATTACTACTACAAGCATGGAAATTAAAACTAGCTAAAAGCTACAACTATTTTTTTTGGTTTTTCTTAAGGTTTATCCAACACACAAAAAGAAAGCATAAAAGAGAAATAAACTAGCATGGATATTACAATTAAAAAGTATGAGCACCGACATCTAGCAATGAGTGTGTGAACATGAATGTAATGTCGGTGAGAAATACATACTCCGCCAAGCTTAGGCTTTTGGCCTAAGTTGGTCTATTGCCACGGATGGCCTGGCGGATATCCAAAGTTGTAGTTGGGGTCGTACTGTGATGGATACTCAGATTGCCACTGGCTGGCAATCACCTCGGGATCCCATTGGTAATCAGACTATCGTGGAGGATCAAATTGTGGTTCCGGCTCTGGCTTTGCAGCTGATGTAGGGTTCCGGTAGGCGTGAATGGCCTCCAACGGTACAAGGTACTTGCCTGCAGATGAATCAAACAAGGAAGGAGCAGGCAAGGTAATAGTCTCAGGATGATGTTCATCAAAGAACAATTTGTATTTAAGCTCATTTTCCCTATTCTTAACAATAAAATCATGTGCTACCATACTCTTATAATCTAAATAAACAGTAGGCAGCAATTTTTCTTCATTTTCATAGTTCCTAATAGGTATGTTATAGTATGCAGCAAGGCGTGAAGCATAGACACCTCCAAAGATGGGGCACTTCGTACGGTTCAGACTTAACCGTTTGGCAATAATACCGCCCATACTAACAGAGTCGTCACGGAATAAACCATGGACCAAAATGATAATATTAGGAACACTAAGGTTTCCATAGTTTCCGTGACCAATTAAGCAACGACTAGCAAAAATTGCAAAGTAGCGTAAAACAGGAAAAAGTATGCTAGTGATTCTTGCATCGGAAACTTTCGTAGTTCCCCCTACAGTAATAGTGTCAATAAACGCGTCCACATCTCTACGATGTGGTTCCTCTATGGTACCCTCGAAAGGTATTTTGCAAACCCTGCAAAATTCATATAATGACATCTTCTTAACCACATCATATAAATGAAACTCTACTGAAGGAGGTGATTCCCTAGGATAATAGTAGAAGTTTTGCACAAAAGTATTGGTGAGTAAGAGATACTGTTCGCGTTGGTCGCGGAGGAAGTCGGTGAGGCCTGCATTCTTAGCCAATTCATAAAAATCATCATAAATCCCGGCTGCTCTCAAGAAATCATCGGAAGGCCATTCACACGGCCGAACCTCCGTGGTGCGAGGCAGATTATATTTGGGCCTCTCTGCTTCTTCATTTTGCTTTTCCTTCGAGCTTCGGCTCGATGAGCCCCTCAAAAATCTCTTCATTATTTTCTGAAAAATTCTGAAATTTTTAGTAACTTCAAATAAAAGTGAACCAAGCTCAACAAAATTGATAGCAACTACTCCTACAAGTGCCTAGGACCTATATCATGCATTAGAACTACTTGGAACTATATAAATTTGACATGAAAGCTCAAGAACATGGTCACCTAGGCAGCACAAATTTGCAATTTATAAAGTACTAGAACAAAAACTAATTGGACCAATGGAGGAGTCACATACCAAGGAACAATCCCCCAAAGCAGTTTTGTGAAAGGTGCTTTGAGCAAGGAGATCGAAAATCGCAGCAAAATGAGCTAGAACTCGTGCTTGAGCTAGATGGTGATTTTTTTGGGAGGAAGAAGAAGTGTGTGGGTGTAGGAATAAGTGGAGGGGAGCCACTGTGGGCCCACGAGGCAGGGGGCGCGCCCAGGGGGGTGGGCGTGCCCCGTACCCTCGTGGCCAGGTGCCAGCTCCCCCTGTTGTGTTCTCAGTGTCAAATATTCTCAAATATTCCAGAAAAAATCATATTTAATTTTTGGGGCATTTGGAGAACTTTTATTTTCGGGGTATTTTTTATTGCATGGATAATTCAGAAAACAGACAGAAATTACTATTTTTTGCTTTATTTAAACTAAATAACAGAAAGTAAAAGGAGGGTACACAGAGTTGTACTTTCTAACTTCATCCATCTCATGCTCATCAAAAGGAATCCACTAACAAGATTGATCAAGTCTTGTTAACAAACTCATTTCGAGTAACATGAAACCGGAGAATTTTCGAATAACACTAGATTACCTCAACAGGGATGTGCACATCGCAACAATAAGAATATCATATTTCTTCTTGACAGTAGGAAGACAAAATTCAAAACTTCCAATAGTAATTGTAGAAATTTTTCCAATAGAATCGATACTATGGACTTGAGGTTGTTTCCTCGGAAAGTGTATCATATGCTCATTACCATTAACATGAAAAGTGACTTTGCCTTTGGTGCAATCAATAACAGCCCCTGCAGTATTCAAAAAGGGTCTTCCAAGAATAATAGACATAATATCGTCCTCGGGAATATCAAGAATAACAAAGTACGTTAAAATAGTAACGTTTGCAACCACAACAGGCACATCCTCACAAATAACGAAAGGTATAGCAGTTGATTTATCAGCCATTTGCAAAGATATTTCAGTAGGTGTCAACATATTCAAATCAAGTCTACTAAATAAAGAGAGAGACATAAGACTAACACCGGCTCCAAGATCACATAAAGCAGTTTTAACATAGTTTCTTTTAATGGAGCATGGTATAGTTGGTACTCCGGGATCTCCTAGTTGTTAAGTATTCCACCTTTAAAAGTATAATTAGCAAGCATGGTGGAATTTTCAGATTCTGGTATCTTTCTTTTATTAGTAACAATATATTTCATGTACTTAGCATAAGGATTTATTTTAAGCATATAAGTCAAACGCATACTCAAAAAGATAGGTCTAATCATTTCAGCAAAGCGCTCAAAATCCTCATCATCCTTTTTCTTGGATGGCATAGGAGGAAAAGGCATGGGTTTCTGAACCCAAGGCTCTCTTTCCTTACCGTGTTTCCTAGCAACAAAGTCTCTTTTATCATAACGTTGATTCTTTGATTGTGGGTTATCAAGATCAACAACAGGTTCAACTTTACATCATTATCATTGCTAGGTTGAGCATCAACATGAACATTATCATTAACATTATCACTAGTTTCATGTTCATTACCAGATTGTGTATCAGCATCAGAAATAGAAATATCATTGGGATTCTCAGGTGGTTCAGCAATAGGTTAACTAGAAGCATGCAAAGTCCTATCATTTTTGTTTTTCTTCCTTTTAGAAGGACTAGGTGCATCTATATTATTTCTCTGATAAACTAGCTCAATTATCTTAGGGTGGCCTTCAGGATACAAAGGTTCCTGAGTTATCTTACTAGTTCTAGTAGCCACTCTAACAGCATAGTCATTATTCTTACTATTTAATTCATTGAGCAAATCATTCTGAGCATTAAGTACTTTTTCTACTTGAGTGGTAACCATAGAAGCATGTTTACTAATGAGTTTAAGTTCACCCTTAACTCTAGACATATAATCACCCAAGTGTTCAATCATATAAGCATTTTGTTTCAATTGTCTACCAAAGTAAGCATTGAAGTCTTCTTGCCTAACCATAAAGTTATCAAACTCATCCAAACATTGGCTAGCAAACTTAGTAGGAGGGATTTCAGCTTTATCATATCTATAGAGAGAATTTACCTTTACTACCTGTGTCAGGTTATCAAGACCATGTGTTTCTTCAATAGGTGATGGATTAACACCATATATTTCTTCAATAGGCGGTAAATTAAGACCATGTATTTCTTCAATAGGAGGTAATTCTTAACATCTTCAACTTTAATACCATTTTCTTTCATGGATTTCTTTGCCTCTTGCATATCTTCAGGACTGAGAAATAGAACACCCCTTTTCTTCAGAGTTGGTTTAGGAATAGGCTCAGGAGCTGGCTCAGGAAGTGTCCAATTATTTTCATTTGTCAACATATTATTCAAGAGAATTTCAGCGTTATCTGGTGTTCTTTCCCTGAAAACAGAACCAGCACAACTATCCAGGTGGTCTCTAGAAGCATCGGTTAGTCCATTATAAAAGATATCAAGTATTTCATTTTTCTTAAGAGGATGATGTGACGCCCCAAGTCCAGAGATTAAGATGCCTTCCAGGGTTTTCGGGTTTCGTCGTGTGTTTTGTTTGGTTCGTTGCATCATGTGCATTGCATCATGTCATCATGCCATCATCTCATAAATCTTTTACAACTCAACTAAATAAATTGCATGGATCTTCGGTCCATTTAAATCGAGGGAATTCACATGGTGATTCTCTTTATAACATATCCTCCCAATATTAGGGAGATAAATAAAAATATTCCACTCGTTTGGAATTACCGCAAACACACTTGCAAAATATTCCATGCTTTTCTTACTATATTCCTCGTCTCCAAACTTTGCCCTAAATTCTTTCTTCACTTTCCGGAGGTCTACCAAAAATCTCAACATTTTGGGACCTTTCTAACGCCCACTTCTTATTCGTACTCATTTGAATTTAATTCCAACGAGTTCGAATCCAAACTTTGTACACATGCCCATTTATACTTTTATTGGATCAAGATCTTTATTGCGAGTCTTGTAAAATTATCCCCATGCTCAAAATCCTTCCCTAACCCTCTCTTTCTTTTACTCTCTCTAATTTCTTTTCTGTTAGAGGATTAAACTTTAAAGAGGGAGAGGGAGAAGAGAACCCAGGCCCATCTTTTCCCCGCAGTCCAACCAGCCCCTAAGGCCCACCTAACTATACCTCACGGCCTGACCTAGATGGCCCGAAGCCTAGCTCCTGCACCGCACTTCTCTCCCTCTCGATCCCTCCCTCGCGCCGCTAGGAGAGGAGGCCATGCGCTCGACCCCTTCTCTGCCCGATCCCACTTCTCTCCCTCTCGTTCTCTCCTTCCTGATCCTCATCTCCTTTCCCTCGCGCCGCCACTCACTCCTCACGCCATGAGAGCCCCATGCTCGATCCCTTCTCCTCCCTCGTGGGTCACCACACGCAGGAGAGGGCGCGCCGACCGTCTTCTTCCCCCATCTCCATTGCTCCCCACTCAGAGGAGGCCCTCTGCCTCGCCGTTGCTCCTCCACGCGCGGACGAACAGGACCACGTCGCGGCCATGGCATCACCGTCCTCCCAGCGCCCCCTCTCTGTCGGACCAGTGCTCGTCCACGCCGGATCCTGCAGCCCCACGCAGTCCTCTCCTCCGCTCCTTCTTCGTCCTCCCGGGCGAGCTGCTGCGACGCCGCACCCCCACAAGTCTAGCTGCGCATCCCCTCTACGCCAACACCACGGCCTCGCTGGCCGGCCATCGGAGTTGTCAACCCGACCTGCCCTGCCGCGCTCTACCCCTTCCCTGCGTCCCCGTCTCGCCGGAGCGCACCACCACCATCGCAGTCCTGCGCCACCTCGCGAGGGACGGCCTCTTGGCTGGCCGCGGGAACCTTGCTCTGCTCCGGCACCGACCTCCGCCCATGACAGTTGCTGCTGCCGCGACTCGAGCTGTTGCTCCCTGCTTCTCCACTACCGCCGCCTCTTTGCCATGGCCATCGCCGAGTTCCCCCCCAGGACCCCCTGCAGTCATGTACAGGAAAAAAACAAGTCTGAAGACTAACGGTGGATGTGTGCCTGGTGCTACTTGGATTCATCAAGACCGCCTACCTGGCTCGTCAACTACCATCTCCGGGATTTACCAAGTACCACGACGTACGGTGCCCGAACGTCCACCACAACAGCGCCAAGATCCACCACCGACGACCATTTTGGATACATCAAGACCCGGACCGACAAGTACCGTGGCATCGAAGACCTTTGATGCGTCAAGTCCCTTTTCGGAATCACTAAGAACGACAAGTACCTTGATGACCGATTCATAGAACAACTACCGTCACCAACGACCCGAGTACCACTACCGTCGACCCTCGAAGACCCCGTGGACGTCTAGTTCCATGTCGCGACCCTGAACATCTGCGGACGCGTACGACTTCCGTGGCCGAAGACCCGTGTACAACTACCATCGTCGTGTACGACTACCTCCACTACGAACGTCATGAGAACGTCTACTTCCTCTGCTTTGCACCGAACGAGAACCGTCCCTTTTGCACACTTCGAACGTATAACCCCGAGACGATCGTCCGAGAACGTTTGCATGTGTTGTATGAGATGCACCCGTTGTCTGCACCGTGTCCGAGTTGTCACTTGCTCGGTCCTCCTCTTTTGCCGCTAACCCATGGGAACCCGGTTACCGGGAGCACCCACCGTTCATCGCATGACACGCTCCCGTCACTTTCTTTTGCACCGACGTCTCAATGAGTTGACGGAACCGGAACGTTGCCGTGGCACCGTTTCGTTATCGTCGCTGTGGCACCCCTTTCATTTCCTCCACAATGAAAAATGCTTCATAATGCTCTTGTCAACTTTTAATAAAAATTGCATAAACTTGTTCATGTCATCCGCATCATGATAACAACAATTAAAATGTTTAGATTGTTATTGCACCAAATTACTAATGCATATGGGGATTTACCGGATTTGTTGTTTGTTATATCCGAGCCCATTTAAATGGTTTAAATGGTATAGTTTTGTTATGCTTCACCTCTTGCCATGTTAACCAACATTTAAATTTGTTGAGTACCTAACCGGGAGAGAACTAAATAATTAATGTGGTGTTCCGTCAATATGCAACTCGTTGCATATTGAGCTCCACTTAATTTGTAGGATTGTTTGTGCTCTTTGCCATGCCATGCTTCATTAAACCAGACATGCATCATACTTGGTTGCGCATCATGCCATGTTCATGTCGTGGTTGTTTACTATGTTGTTTGTTTCTTTTCGGTGTTGCTTCTTCGGGTTGGTTCCGATAACGTCGTGTTTGTGAGGACCCGTTTGACTATGTCCGTTTGTCTTCTTCATGGACTCGTTGTTCTTCCTTGCGAGATTTCAGGCAAGATGACCATACCCTCGAAATCACTTCTATCTTTGCTTGCTAGTTGCTCGCTTTTTCGCTATGCCTATGCTGCGATACCTACCACTTGCTTATCATGCCTCCCATGTTGTTAAACCAAGCCTCTAACCCACCTTGTCCTAGCAAATCGTTGTTTGGCTATGTTTCCGCTTTGCTCAGCCCCTCTTATAGCGTTGTTAGTTGCACGTGAAGATTGAAGTTTGTTCCTTGTTGGAACATGGAGATGTTCTTCCTTGTTGGAACATGTTTACTTGTTGGGATATCACAATATCTCTTATTTAATTAATGCATCTATATACTTGGTAAAGGGTGGAAGGCTCGGCCTTATGCCTGGTGTTTTGTTCCACTCTTGCCGCCCTAGTTTCCGTCATACCGGTGTTATGTTCCCGGATTTTGCGTTCCTTACGAGGTTGGGTTATAATGGGAACCCCCTGACAGTTCACCTTAAATAAAACTCCTCCAGCAAGGCCCAACATTGGTTTTACCATTTGCCACCTAGCCTTTTCTTTCCCTTGAGTCGGCCAGCTCAAGGGTCATCTTATTTTAACCCCCCCGGGCCAGTGCTTCTCTAAGTGTTGGTCCAACTGAGCGATGTCCGAGGCTACCAGGGGCAACTCTGGGCTGGCTTACCTGACGTCTTGCTCATCCAGTGTGCCCTGAGAACGAGATATGTGCAGCTCCTCTTGGGATTTGTCGGTACATCTGGGTGGCTTTGCTGGTCTTGTTTTACCATTGTCGAAATGTCTTGTAACCGGGATTCCGAGCCTGATCGGGTCTTCCCGCTAGAAGGAATATCCTTCGTTGACCGTGAGAGCTTGTGATGGGCTAAGTTAGGACACCCCTGTAGGGATTTGAACTTTCGAAAGTCGTGCCCGCGGTTATGGGCAGATGGGAATTTGTTTATGTCCGATGTAGAAAACCTGAAGATGACCTTAATTAAAATACATCAACCGCGTGTGTAACCGTGATGGTCTCTTTCCGGCGGAGTCTGGGAAGTGAACACGGTGTTGGAGTTATGCTTGACGTAGGTTGTTCTAGGATCGCTTCTTGATCATAGTTTCTCGATCGTGCTTTGCCTTCTCTTCTCGCTCTCATTTGCGTATGTTAGCCACCATATATGCTAGTCTCTTGCTGCAGCTCCACCTCATACCTTTACCTTACCCATAAGCTTAAATAGTCTTGATCGCGAGGGTGTGAGATTGCTGAGTCCCTGTGACTCACAGATACTTCCAAAACCAGCTTGCAGGTGCTGTTGAACCGTGCAGATGATGCAATCAAGCTCAGGAGGAGCTCGATGAAGATCTTATCCTTTATGTTGTTTCATTCTAGTTGATCAGTAGTGGAGCCCAGTTGGGGTCGATCGGGGATCTGTGTAGCTTTTGGGGTAGTGTTCTTTTATTTTGGTTCCGTAGTTGGACCTTGATTGTATCTGGATGATGTAATTCTTTATTCATGTATTGTGTGAAGTGGCGATTGTAAGCCAACTATGTATCTTTTCCCTTATGTATTACATGGATAGTGTGAAGATTACCTCACTTGCGACATTGCTTTCAATGCGGTTATGCCTCTAAGTCGTGCTTCGGCACGTGGGAGATATAGTCGCATCGAGGGCGTTACAAGTTGGTATCAGAGCCTTCCCCGGCCTTAGGAGCCCGCCTGCTTGATCGAATTAGCTACCGTTGTTGAGTCTAGAAAAATATTTTGAGTCATTTAGGAATTATATATTGGAGAGTTTAGGAATTCTTTTTACTCCCCAGTCCCTTCATCGCTCTGGTAAGGCATCCTGACATAGAGTTTTGTCTCTTCTCTTCTCAAATTTCACTAAAAAAAATTTAGGATCACGCGGGTATCTTGGAATCGTTCCTATGATTTTGTGACGAGAACATTGTTCTTGGTGCCTCCTGTCATTTAGGGGTTGTGGCTGTGTCCCAGGGAGTTGAGCTCCGAGGTGTTGTCGTCACAATTTTATCGTTGTAGTTCTGGAATACCTGAGATTAGTTTCGTCGACATCGAAAATCTCTTTTATGCAGTTGTTGGTGAGATAACCTCGACGCCACCCAGTACTGGGGCGGGAGTTCGGGAGTATTGCCATAACTCGTATAACGGATGCTTTTTGAAGGTTGAGGTAGACGATTTCCGAAGGTTTCTTGGTTATATGTTGAAGGATGGATACAGCTGGATGTAGGATTTGCTAGCTTTGGGTGAGATATTATGCTTCCCCTGTATCCCCAACACCTGATTGCATAACTGGAAAGTTTCGGGAGTTTATAAGTGGGAATTCAAGTAGCTCTTAGGATATCTTTCCGACAGATGTATGATATGAAATTGCGGTTCGACGTCTAGTGGTCCGCCTATTCACGGTTGGTTTTACAGTGTTCTCGTTGTGTCTTAAAGAGTCCTTGGCTATGCCGACTCGGGGACGCTTCGTATGTCATGTGCACTGCCTTGTACATGATGGTGCTGTACGATCGAGCCCGTGTAGGCCCCACCACGAAAACTTCGGACGAAATCTCTATCATAGGTTTGTTCTGGCTTATTTTCCAAGCCAATCCTTTGTTTTTTGTTTTCAGTTGTGGTATTCGAGTTGCTTCGAAGTCAAATGTTGATTCCATACCTTTCCTAAGCAGTGTTCTCGTACTCCTATGCGTTTACTAATCCTTCATGATAATCGGGATTGTCATGTCAACCCTTTTCACCGGTGTTTTTCTCTTCAAGTGAATCCGATCATCTCTACATCCACAAGATCTATTACTAGTTCTTCTCAATGGTATTGTCTTCATCTGTTCCAAGTTGACTTTGTTTTCCCGCCCACCCACCCTTTTCCTTCAAGGACTCAGATTTCTCAATCAAGTATCATTTTATTGATGGACGTCTCTCCATTCTTTTCCTTCAATGTTCTTATCCGGTGATTCTCATGAAGATTCTAATGGAACCTCAAGTTCATCATTATTCTTTCTCTTTCTTCTCCGGTGGAACTAATTCAAGCTTTGTTGATCATATCCTTCCCTCTTTTCAAATGCCTTCTCGTACCGGTGCTCCTCATATTCATTCATTTCTCGCTATTCAATTGTTCCGGAGTGCTCAATATATCTCGAAGATTCGTGTTTCCACTCTGCATTTGTTCAAGATCTTTCGAGGATGTTCCATCATTCAAGTCATTTAATTCAACCGGTGCAATCTCTCCTTCAAATCATTCAATGGTGTGTTCTTTTGAGTGGGCCCTAACCCACAGGTCTTTTCCCAGGATCTTACCTGACTCTTCTTATTTTCCCGGAGCTATCCTCAAATTTCTTTTCAAAGTTTGACGTAAGAATGATTTATCATCAGTCAAATGCCTGTCTCCAAGATCGGTTAAATCCTTTTCATTGTTGGCTCAACCTTTCCATTCTTCATTCCGGGGTGTCTAAATAATTCATGGTGGTGTTTCTCGTCGTCATTCTCGGATTTTGAAGACCGAAGAAGAATTTTCCTCCATATCTTGCTCCATTCTCTTCAAGATTCGTGATTCTAGCTTGTTGCCATCCTCTCATAGTTGTTTTTGGATTGTGAGAATTCTTTTCAACTATCCGGAGCAAATTCAAGAGTCTTCTCAATTTGTTATCCGGAGTCCATCAATTCAGGTGTATTCATTCTCAGCTTTCAGTTGTCATTCTCCAATCTTACCGGTGCATCAAGTGATCTCTAATCAATTCGTGATCCCTTTGTTCTCATGTATCTAAACTCTCTCATATATCTTCGTTCATTTGCTAATTCTTACCGGTGATTCACCCATACTTCATTCATTTTCAATTCTTACGTTGGTTCGTTCAAGATTCTCTTCCATGGTTATCATATTAATTCATTCGTTGTTCCAATCCCACCGGTGGTTCGTTGAAGACCTTCCCAAGTTTATGTTATATCTCTCTTAATCTTTTCTACGAGAATAAGTAATATGTCAAATCCGTTGTTTGTCATCAATTTAATTGGTGAAGGATAAGCATAATGTAATTCTTATTCTTGTTTCATCCAAGTGATTAATTCCTTATTCCGGAGCCTCATCAAAAATCTTGGTTTCAATTGTTTCATATTTTCTTTTCCGGAGTTCCAAGCTCTCTCAATTTATTTCATCATGAAGGTCCATCTAATCATTGCAAGGATTCACCTTGTGTTTTCAACTTCTCTTTCTTCTCGTTATCCTTTTGTTATCGGAGTTCTTCATGAAGGTTCTACATGATGGTTTCATCAATGATTTAATTTCCTTCTCGAAGTGTTCATCAACATTCTTTTCTAAGGAGCACAAGTATTCTTTTTCGTGCAATCCGGAGTGCAATTCTTTCTACCATATTATTGGAGGTGCTATTTTGTCATTTTTGATAATTTGAGCTCAGGTTTCATGATTCACATATTGTTAAGAATGAGGTATTTTAAATCCATCAACCTATTTGTTGGAATTATCTTGGGTTATATTTCACCTAGAGCGTTCCCTAAGGATTGTTGCTACCTATGGTGCTCATAAATTACCCAAGTTCTTATTTCATCCTTCCGGTGAAATAAGTTTCTTGTCTCCTTGCTCATACCAATCCAATTCTTTTCCCCGTGAGTGGCAGATTGTCACCTTATAATTTGAGATGTATTCCATAAGACCATATCAAGCTTATTCTTTTCGTTGTTGGTTTTTCCAACAACTCCATTCGACCCTTCTCCTAAGGATACCTTTTCAAGCTCTTTTGTAGCAGAAGTTGGCATTTTCTTCTACATTCTTTTGTCTCAATTATCTTTATTCTATTCTTTCTCCCGGAGGTCTAGTGTTGTTGCTCTTTTCACTCCTCATCTCGGTTTGTCAAGATTATGTTCAATTTCTTCCATTTACAGTCGAAGTGCTGTCCAAATTATATCAGTCTTATTCCTTCTCTATCTTGTTTAACCGAAGTGTCGTGTCCTCTGCTCAAGTTCTTTTCACCGTATCAAGCCTTGCATCCCTTCTCAACCGGAGTACTGCCCAAAGTTATTCTTCCTTGTTCCTCTTTGCCAACAGAGTGTTTTCAACTTCATTTATCTCCGTTGTATTCTTTCCTTGAAATGGTTTAACCTTTTTCAAGGTTCTTTGGTCTCACTCATTTGTCAAAGGAGCAACTTAGTTTTACCTCTTCTCTTTCTCCTCCGTTTTCCCTCCGGTGCCATTCTAGATCTCGGGACGAGATCCTCTCGTAGTGGTGGAGTGTTGTGACACCCCAAGTCCGGAGCTTCAGATGCCTTCCAGGGTTTCCGGGTTTCGTCGTGTGTTTTGTTTGGTTCATTGCATCATGTGCATTGCATCATGTCATCATGCCATCATCTCATAAATCTTTTGCAACTCAACAAAATAAATTGCATGGATCTTCGGTCCATTTAAACCGAGGGAATTCACATGGTGATTCTCTTTATAACATATCCTCCCAATATTAGGGAGCTAAATAAGAATATTCCACTCGTTTGGAATTACCGCAAACACACTTGCAAAATATTCCATGCTTTTCTTACTATATTCCTCGTCTCCAAACTTTGCCCTAAATTCTTTCTTCACTTTTCGGAGGCCTACCAAAAATCTCAACATTTTGGGACCTTTCTAACGCCCACTTCTTATTCGAACTCATTTGAATTTAATTCAAACGAGTTCGAATCCAAACTTTCTACACATGCCCATTTATACTTTTATTGGATCAAGATCTTTATTGCGAGTCCAGTAAAATTATCCCCATGCTCAAAATCCTTCCCTAACCCTCTCTTTCTTTTCCTCTCTCTAATTTCTTTTCTGTTAAAGGATTAAGTTTTAAAGAGGGAGAGGGAGAAGAGAACCCAGGCCCATCTTTTCCCCGCAGTCCAACCAGCCCCTAAGGCCCACCTAACTATACCTCGCGGCCTGACCTAGATGGCCCAAAGCCCAGCTCCTGCACCGCACTTCTCTCCCTCTCGATCCCTCCCTCGCGCCGCCAGGAGAGGAGGCCACGCGCTCGACCCCTTCTCTACCCGACCCACTTCTCTCCCTCTCGTTCTCTCCTTCCCGATCCTCATCTCCTTTCCCTCGCGCCGCCACTCACTCCTCACGCCACGAGAGCCCCGTGCTCGATCCCTTCTCCTCCCTCGCACGTCACCACACGCAGGAGAGGGTGCACCGACCGTCTTCTTCCCCCATCTCCATCGATCCCCACTCAGAGGAGCCCCTCTGCCTCGCCGTTGCTCCTCCACGCGCCGACGAACAGGACCACGTCGCGGCCATGGCATTACCGTCCTCCCAGCGTCCCCTCTCTGTCGGACCAGCGCTCGTCCACGCCGGATCCTGCAGCCCCGCGCAGTCCTCTTCTCCGCTCCTTCTTTGTCCTCCCGGGCGAGCTGCTGCGACGCTGCACCCCCACAAGTCTAGCTGCGCATCCCCTCTGCGCCAACACCACAGCCTCGCTGGCCGGCCATCGAAGTTGTCGACCCGACCTGCCCTGCCGCGCTCTACCCCTTCCCTGCGTCCCCGTCTCGCCAGAGCGCACCACCACCATCACAGTCCTGCGCCACCTCGCGAGGGACGGCCTCTTGGCTGCCCGCGGGAACCTTGCTCTGCTCCGGCCCCGACCTCCGCCCGTGACAGTTGCTGCTGCCGCGACTCAAGATGTTGCTCCCTGCTTCTCCACTACCGTCGCCTCTTTGCCATGGCCATCGCCGAGTTCCCCCCAGGACCCCCTGCAGTCATGTACAGGAAAAAAACAAGTCTGAAGACTGACCGTGGACGTGTGCCTGGTGCTACTTGGATTCATCAAGACCGCCTACCAGGCTCGTCAACTACCGTCTCCGGGATTTACCAAGTACCACGACGTACGGTGCCCGAACGTCCACCACAACAAGTACCACGACGTACAGCGCCAAGTTCCACCACCGACGACCATTTTGGATACGTCAAGACCCGGACCGACAAGTACCGTGGCACCGAAGAACTTTGATGCGTCAAGTCCCTTTTCGAAAGTGTACCTCTACCGCCATCTTCGGAATCACTAAGAACGACAAGTACCTTGATGCCCGATTCATAGAACAACTACCATCGCCGATGACCCGAGTACGACTACCGTCGACCCTTGAAGACCCCGTGGACGTCTAGTTCCATGTCGTGACCCTGAACATCTACGGATGCGTACGACTTCCGTGGCCGAAGACCCGTGTACAACTACCGTCGCCGTGTACGACTACCTCCACTACGAACGTCCTGAGAACGTCTACTTCCTTTGTTTTGCACCGAACGAGAATCGTCCCTTTTGCACACTTCGAAGGTATAACCCCGAGACGATCGTCCGAGAATGTTTGCATGTGTTGCATGAGATGCACACATTGTATGCACCGTGTCCAAGTTGTCACTTGCTCGGTCCTCCTCTTTTGCTGCTAACCCGTGGGAACCCGGTTACCGGGAGCACCCCACCGTTCATCGCATGACACGCTCCCGTCACTTTCTTTTGCACCGACGTCTCAATGAGTTGACGGAACCGGAACGTTGCCGTGGCACCATTTCGTTATCGTCGCCGTGGCACCCCTTTCATTTCCGCCACGATGAAAAATGCTTCATAATGCTCTTGTCAACTTTTCATAAAAATTGCATAAACTTGTTCATGTCATCCGCATCATGATAACAACAATTAAAATGTTTAGATTGTTGTTGCACCAAATTACTAATGCATATGGGGATTTACCGGATTTGTTGTTTGTTATATCCGGCCCCATTTAAATGGTTTAAATGGTATAGTTTTGTTATGCTTCACCTCTTGCCATGTTAACCAACATTCAAATTTGTTGAGTACCTAACCGGGAGAGAACTAAATAATTAATGTGGTGTTCCGTCAATATGAAACTCGTTGCATATTGAGCTCCACTTAATTTGTAGGATTGTTTGTGCTCTTTGCCATGCCATGCTTCATTAAACCGGACATGCATCATACTTGGTTGCGCATCATGCCATGTTCATGTTGTGGTTGTTTACTATGTTGTTTGTTTCTTTCCGGTGTTGCTTCTTCGGGTTGGTTCCGATTACGTCCGTTTGTCTTCTTCATGGACTTGTTCTTCTTCCTTGCGGGATTTCAGACAAGATGACCATACCCTCGAAATCACTTCTATCTTTGCTTGCTAGTTGCTCGCTCTTTTTCTATGCCTATGCTGCGATACCTACCACTTGCTTATCATGCCTCCCATGTTGTTAAACCAAGCCTCTAACCCACCTTGTCCTAGCAAACCGTTGTTTGGCTATGTTACCGCTTTGCTCAGCCCCTCTTATAGCGTTGTTAGTTGCAGGTGAAGATTGAAGTTTGTTCCTTGTTGGAACATGGAGATGTTGTTCCTTGTTGGAACATGTTTACTTGTTGGGATATCACAATATCTCTTATTTAATTAATGCATCTATATACTTGGTAAAGGGTGGAAGGCTCAGCCTTATGCCTGGTGTTTAGTTCCACTCTTGCCGCCCTAGTTTCCGTCATACTGGTGTTATGTTCCCGGATTTCGCGTTCCTTACGCGGTTGGGTTATAATGGGAACCCTTGACAGTTCGCCTTAAATAAAACTCCTCCAGCAAGGCCCAAAATTGGTTTTACCATTTGCCACCTAGCCTTTTCTTTCCCTCGAGTCGGCCGGCTCAAGGGTCATCTTATTTTAACCCCCCAGGCCAGTGCTTCTCTAAGTGTTGGTCCAACTGAGCGATGTCCGAGGCTACCAGGGGCAACTCTGGGCTGGCTTACCTGACGTCTTGCTCATCCAGTGTGCCCTGAGAACGAGATATGTGCAGCTCCTCTTGGGATTTGTCGGCACATCTGGGTGGCTTTGCTGGTCTTGTTTTACCATTGTCGAAATGTCTTGTAACCGGGATTCCGAGCCTGATCGGGTCTTCCCGCTAGAAGGAATATCCTTCGTTGACCATGAGAGCTTGTGATGGGCTAAGTTAGGACACCCCTGTAGGGATTTGAACTTTCGAAAGTCGTGCCCGCGGTTATGGGCAGATGGGAATTTGCTTATTTCCGATGTAGAAAACCTGAAGATGACCTTAATTAAAATACATCAACCGCGTGTGTAACCGTGATGGTCTCTTTCCGGCGGAGTCCGGGAAGTGAACACGGTGTTGGAGTTATGCTTGACGTAGGTTGTTCTAGGATCACTTCTTGATCATAGTTTCTCGATCGTGCTTTGCCTTCTCTTCTCGCTCTCATTTGCGTATGTTAGCCACCATATATGCTAGTCTCTTGCTGCAGCTCCACCTCATACCTTTACCTTACCCATAAGCTTAAATAGTCTTGATCGCGAGGGTGTGAGATTGCTGAGTCCCCGTGACTCACAGATACTTCCAAAACCAGCTTGCAGGTGCCGTTGAACCGTGCAGATGATGCAATCAAGCTCAGGAGGAGCTCAATGAAGATCTTGTCCTTTATGTTGTTTCATTCTAGTTGATCAGTAGTGGAGCCCAGTTGGGGTCGATCGGGGATCTGTGTAGCTTTTGGGGTAGTCTTCTTTTATTTTGGTTCCGTAGTCGGACCTTGATTGTATCTGGATGATGTAATGCTTTATTCATGTATTGTGTGAAGTGGCGATTGTAAGACAACTATGTATCTTTTCCCTTATGTATTACCTGGGTTGTGTGAAGATTACCTCACTTGCGACATTGCTTTCATTGCGGTTATGCCTCTAAGTCATGCTTCGACACGTGGGAGATATAGTCGCATCGAGGGCGTTACAGATGATCAGGCAAAGCATTTAGTAATTGGAGAAGCCTCCCCCAAGCTTGTGGGAGACTCTCTTCTTCAATTTGCACAAAATTATATATATCCCTTAAGGCAGCTTGTTTCTTATGAGCAGGGAAATATTTAGCATAGAAGTAATAAATCATATCCTGGGGACTACGCACACAACCAGGATCAAGAGAATTAAACCATATCTTAGCATCACCCTTTAATGAGAACGGAAATATTTTAAGGATATAAAAGTAGCGAGTTCTCTGATCATTAGTGAAGAGGGTCGCTATATCATTTAATTTAATAAGATGTGCCACAACAGTTTCAGATTCATAGCCATAAAAAGGATCAGATTCAACCAAAGTAATTATATCAGGATCAATAGAGAATTCATAATCCTTATCAGTAAGAAAGATAGGTGAAGTAGCATAAGCATGATCATATTTCATTCTAGCATTTAGTGTTTTTTGTTTAAGCTTAGCTAATAATTTCTTAAGATAACTTCTATCATTGCATGCAAGAAAGTCTATTTTAGTTTCTTCATCCATAACATAGCCCTCAGGCACAATAGGCAATTCATATTTATTTGGAGAGCCTTCATCATCACTTTCATCAATATTATCAGTTTCAATAATTTCATTCTCTCTAGCCCTAGCAAGTTATTCATCAAGAAATTCACCAATTGGCACAGTAGTATCTAGCATAGACGTAGTTTCATCATAAGTGTCATGCATAGCAGAAGTGGCATCATCAATAATATGTGGCATATCAGAATTAATAGCAGAAGCAGGTTTAGGTGTTGTAAGCTTACTCAAAACAGAACGGGAATCAAGTGCAGAGCTAGATGGCAGTTCCTTACCTCCCCTCGTAGTTGAGGGATAAATTTTTGTTTTCACGCCTTTCAAGTTCTTCATAGTGACCAGCAGATATAAATCCCAAGTGACTCAAAGAATAGAGCTATGCTCCACGGCAATGAGCCAGAAAATAGTCTTGATAACCCACAAGTATAGGGGATCGCAACAGTTTTCGAGGGTAGAGTATTCAACCCAAATTTATTGATTCGACACAAGGGGAGCCAAAGAATATTCTCAAGTATTAGCAGCTGAGTTGTCAATTCAACCACACCTGGAAACTTAATATCTGTAGCAAAGTGTTTAGTAGCAAAGTAATATGATAGTGGTGGTAACGATAGCAAAAGGTAACGGTAGCAAAAGTAATGTTTTTTGGTATTTGTAGTGATCATAACAATAGAGGCAGAAAAGTAAATAAATGAAGAACAATATATGGAAAGCTCGTAGGCAATGTATCAGTGATGGAGAATTATGCCGGATGCGGTTCATCATGTAATAGTCATAACCTAGGGTGACACAGAACTAGCTCCAGTTCATCAATGTAATGTAGGCATGTATTCCGAATATAGTCATACGTGCTTATGGAAAAGAACTTGCATGACATCTTTTGTCCTACCCTCCCGTGGCAGCGGGGTCCTAGCGGAAACTAAGGGATATTAAGGCCTCCTTTTAATAGAGTACCAGACCAAGTCATTAACACATAGTGAATACATGAACTCCTCAAACTACGGTCATCACCGAGAGTGGTCCCGATTATTGTCACTTCTGGGCTGCCGGATCATAACACATAGTAGGTGACTATAGACTTGCAAGATAGGATCAAGAACTCACATATATTCATGAAAACATAATAGGTTCAGATCCGAAATTATGGCACTCAGGACCTACTGACAAGCATTAAGCATAGCATAGTCATAGCAACATCAATCTCAGAACATAGTGGATACTAGGGATCAAACACTAACAAAACTAACTCGATTACATGATAAATCTCATCCAACCCATCACCGTCCAGCAAGCCTACGATGGAATTACTCACGTACAACGGTGAGCATCATGAAATTGGTGATGGAGGATGGTTGATGATGACGATGGCTACGGATTACCCTCTCCGGAGCCCCGAACGGACTCCAGATCAGCCCTCCCGAGAGAGTTTACGGCTTGGCGGTGGCTCTGTGTCGTAAAACGCGATGAATCTTTTTCTTTGATTTTTTCTCCCCGGACATGAATATATGGAGTTGGCGTTGAGGTCGGTGGAGCTCCAGGGGGCCCACGAGGCAGGGGGGCGCGTCCCCACCCTCGTGGCTAGGGTGTGGACCCCTTGGCCTTGATTCTTCGCTAGTATTTTTATTATTTCCAAAAATAATCTCCGTAGAGTTTTAGGTCATTCTGAGAACTTTTGTTTCTGCACATAAATAACACCATGTTAATTATGCTGAAAACAGCGTCAGTCTGGGTTAGTTCCATTCAAATCATGCAAGTAAGAGTCCAAAACAAGGGCAAAAGTGTTTGGAAAAGTAGATACGACAGATACGTATCACGGAGCATATAAGATGTTCCAAGAGCTGAAATTGGTAATTCAGACTCATGCCTGAGTCGAGAGGTATGAGACCTCTGACAAGTACTTTGCCTACAAGATGGAGGAGAATAGATCAACTAGTGAGCATGTGCTCAGATTGTCTGAGTACTACAATCACTTGAATCAAGTGGGAGTTAATCTTCCAGATAAGATAGTGATTGATAGAGTTCTCTAGTCACTATCACCAAGTTACAAGAACTTCGTGATGAACTATAATATGCAAGGGATAACGGAAATGATTCCCAAGCTCTTCGTGATGTTGAAATCGACGAAGGTAGAAATCAAGAAAAGCATCAAGTGTTGATGGTTGACAAGACCACTAGTTTCAAGAAAAGGGCAAAGGGAAAGAAAGGGAACTTCAAGAATAATTGCAAGCAAGTTGCCACTCCCATGAAGAAGCCCAAAGCTAGACCCAAGCCTGAAACTGAGTGCTTCTACTTCAAAAGAAATGGTCATTGGAAGTGGAACTTCCCTAAATACTTGGCGGATAAGAAGGATGACAAAGTGAACAAAGGTATATTTGATATACATGTTATTGATGTGTACTTTACTAGTGTTTATAGCAAAACCCTCGGTATTTGATATTGGTTCAATTGCTAAAGGTAGTAACTCGAAACGGGAATTGCAAAATAAACAAAGACTAGTTAAGGGCGAGGTGACAATGTGTGTTGGAAGTAATTCCAAGGTTGATATGATCACAATCGCACAATCCCTTTACCTTCGGGATTAGTGTTGAACCTAAAATAAATGTTATTTGGTGTTTGCGTTGAGCATAATATGACTGGATCATGTTTATTGCAATACGGTTATTCATTTAAGTCAAAGAATAATTGTTATTCTGTTTACATGACTAAACCTTCTTTGGTCATACACCCATGGTGAATGGTTTATTGAATCTCGATCATAGTGATACACACATTTATAATATTGAAGCCAACAGATGCAAAGTTAATAACGATAGTGCAACTTATTTGTGGCACTGCCGTTTAGGTCATATTGGTGTAAAGCGCATGAAGAAACTCCATGCTGATGGGCTTTTGGAATCACTTGATTATGAATCACTTGATGCTTGCGAACCATGCCTCATGGGCAAGATGACTAAGACTCCATTCTCCGGAACAATGGAGCGAGCAACTGACTTATTGGAAATAATACATACTGATGTATGCAGTCCGATGAGTGTTGAGGCTCGCGGTAGGTATTGTTATTTTCTGACATTCACAGATGATTTGAATAAGATATGGGTATATCTTCTAGATGAAACATAAATCTGAAACATTTGAAAAATTCAAATAATTTCAGAGTGAAGTGGAACATCATCATAACAAGAAAATAAAGTTTCTACGATCTGATCATGGAGGAGAATATTTGAGTTATGAGTTTGGTCTTCATTTGAAAGAATGCGGAATAGTTTCGCAACTCACGCCACCTAGAACACAACAACGTAATGTTCTGTCCGAAGATCATAACCGTGCTTTATTAGATATGATGCAATCTATGATGTCTCTTACCAATTTACTGCTACCGTTTTGGGGTTATGCATTAGAGACAGGTGCATTCATGTTAAATAGGGAACCATCTAAATCTGTTGAGACGATGCCATATGAACTGTGGTTTGGCAAGAAACCAAAGTTGTTGTTTCTTAAAGTTTGGGCTTGCGATGGTTATGTGAAAAAGGTTCATCCTGATAAGCTCAAACCCAAATCAGAGAAATGTGTCTTCATAGGGTACCCAAAGGAGACAGTTGGGTACACCTTCTATCACAGATCCGAAGGCAAGACGTTCGTTGCTAAGAATGGATCCTTTCTAGAGAAGGAGCTTCTCTCGAAGGAAGTGAGTGGGAGGAAAGTAGAACTTGATGAGGTAACTGTACCTGCTCCCTTATTGGAAAGTAGTTCATCACAGAAATCTGTTCCTGTGACTCCTACACCAATTAGTGAGGAAGCTAATGATGATGATCATGTAACTTCAGATCAAGTTACTACCGAACCTCATAGGTCAACCAGAGTAAGAACCACACAAGAGTGGTACGATAATCTTGTTCTGGATGTCATGTTACTTGACCACGATGAACCTACGAACTATGAGGAAGCAATGATGAGCCCAGATTCCGTGAAATGGCTTGAGCCCATGAAATCTGAGATGGGATCAATGTATGAGAACAAAATATGGACTTTGATTGACTTGCCCGATGATCGGTGAGTCATTAAAAATACATGGATCTTCAAAAGGAAGACGGATGCTGATAGTAGTGTTACTATCTACAAAGCTCGAATTGTCGCAAAATGTTTTCGACAAGTTCAAGGTGTTGACTACGATGAGATTTTCTCACTCATATCGATGCTTAAAAGTCTGTCCGAATCATGTTAGCAGTTGCCGGATTTTATGAAATCTGGCAAATAGATGTCAAAACTGTATTCCTTCATGGATTTGTTAAAAGAAGAGTTGTATATGATGCAACCAGAAGGTTTTGTCGATCCTAAAGGTGCTAACAAAATGTGCAAGCTCCAACGATACATCTATGGACTGGTGCAAGCATCTCGGAGTCGGAATATACGCTTTGATGAGTTGATCAAAGCATATTGTTTTATACAGACTTGCGGTGAAGCCTGTATTTACAAGAAAGTGAGTGGGAGCACTACAACATTTCTGGTAAGTATATGTGAATGACATATTGTTGATTGTAAATAATGTACAATTTTCTGGAAAGCATAAAGGAGTGTTTGAAAAGAGTTTTTCAAAGAAAGACCTTGATGACGCTACTTACACATTGAACATCAAGATCTATAGAATAGATCAAGACGCTTGATACGTTTTTTCAATGAGTACATACCTTGACAAGATTTTGAAGTAGATCAAAATGGAACAGTCAAAGAATGAGTTCTTGCCTGCGTTGCAACGTGTGAAGTTGAGTAAAGAATCAAGATCCGACCATAACACGAAATAGAAAGAGAATGAAAAGTCATTCCCTATGCCTCAGTCATAGGTTCTATAAACTCTGCTATGCTGTTTACCAATCGTATTGTATACCTTAGCATTTTTCTGGCAAGGGAGTACAATAGTGATCTAGGAGTAGATCACTTGACAGCGGTCAAAATTATCCTTAGAGGACTAAGGAAATATTTCTTGGTTATGGAGGTGATAAAAGAGTTCATCGTAAAGAGTTACGTCGATGCAAGCTTTTTACATCGATCTAGATGACTCTAAGTCTCGATCTGGATACATATTGAAAGTGGGAGCAATTAGCTAGAGTAGCTCCATGCATAGCATTGTAGACATAGAAATTTGCGAAATACATACGAATCTGAATGTAGCAGACCCGTAGGCTAAACTTCTCTCACAAGAAAAACATGATCACTCTTTGGGTGTTAATCACATAGCGATATGAACTAGATTATTGACTCTAGTAAACCCTTTGGGTATTAGTCACATGGAGATGTGAACTAATCACATAAAGATGTGAACTAGATTATTGACTCTAGTGCAAGTGGGAGACTGAAGGAAATATGCCATATAGGCAATAATAAAGTTATTATTTATTTCCTTATTTCATGATAAATGTTTTTATTCATGCTAGAATTGTATTAACCGGAAACATAATTCATGTGTGAATACATAGACAAACAGAGTGTCACTAGTATGCCTCTACTTGACTAGCTCGTGGGTCAAAGATGGTTATGTTTCCTAACATGAGTTATGCCTCTACGTGAGTTGTCATTTGATAAACGGGATCACATCATTAGGAGAATGATATGATTGACTTGACCCATTCCGTTAGCTTAGCACTTGATCATTTTAGTTTACTGCTATTGCTTTCTTCATGACTTGTACATGTCCCTATGACTATGAGATTATGCAACTCCCGATTACCGGAGGAACACTTTGAGTGCTACCAAACGTCGCAACGTAAATGGGTGATTATAAAGGTGCTCTACAGGTGTCTCCGATGGTACTTGTTGAGTTGGCATAGATCGAGATTAGGATTTGTCACTCCGATTGTCGGAGAGGTATCTCTGGGCCCTCTCGGTAATGCAAATCACTATAAGCCTTGCAAGCAATGCAACTAATGAGTTAGTTGTGGGATGATGCATTACAGAACAAGTAAAGAGACTTCCCGGTAACGAGATTGAACTAGGTATTGAGATACCGATGATTGAATCTCGGGCAAGTGACATACCGATGACAAAGGGAACATCGTATGTTGTTGTGCGGTTTGACCGATAAAGATCCTCGTAGAATGTGTGGAGCCAATATGAGCATCCAGTTTCCGCTATTGGTTATTCACCAGAGACGTGTCTCGGTCATGTCTACATAGTTCTCGAACCCATAGGGTCCACACGCTTAATGTTCAGTGACGATCGGTAATATGAGTTTATGTTTTGATGTACCGTAGGTTGTTCGGAGTCCAGGATGAGATCAGGGACATGACTAGGAGTCTCAAAATGGACGAGACGCAAAGATCGATATATTGGACGACTATATTCGTACATCGGAAAGGTTCCGAGTGATTCGGGTATTTTTCGGAGTACAGGAGAGTTACGGGAATTCGCCGGGGAGTATATGGGCCTTATTGGGCTTTAGGGGAAAGAGAGAGGGGAGGCTGCCCCCGCCCCCCAAGGCATAGTCTGAATTGGACTAGGGGGAGGGGCTGCGCCCCCTCCTTCCTTCTCTTCTCTTTTCTCTTTCCTTCTCTCCTACTCCTACTACATGGAAGGGGGGAATCCTACTCCCGGTGGGAGTAGGACTCCCCAGGGCGCACCATAGTAGAGGGCCGGCCCTCCCCCTCCTCCACTCCTTTATATACGGGGGATAGGAGCACCCCATGGACACGCAAGTTGATCATTGATCCCTTAGCCATGTGCGGTGCCCCCCGCCACCATAATCCACCTCGATCACATTGTAGCGGTGCTTAGGTGAAGCCCTGCGTCGGTAGCAACATCATCACCGTCATCACGCCGTCGTGCTGACGGAACTCTCCCGTGATGCTCTGCTAGATTGGACTTCATGGGACGTCATGGAGCTGAACGTGTACTGAACTCGGAGGTGTCATGCATTTAGTACTTGGATCGGTCGGGTCGTGAAGACGTTCGACTACATCAACCGTGTTCTCATAACGCTTCCGCTTATGGTCTACGAGGGTACGTGGACGATACTCTTCCCTCTCGTTGTTATGCATCTGTGACGCCCCGAGACCGATGTGCCAGGTGTCCTCTAGTTATTCGTTGTTGTTGCCTTGTCATTGCTTGCGTGTCATGCATTGCATATCATGTCATCATGTGCATTTCATTTGCATACATGTTCGTCTCATGCATCCTAGCATTTTTCCCGATGTCTGTTTTGCATTCCGGCGCTCCGTTCTCCTCCGGTGGTCATTTCTACTTTTCTTTCATGTGTGGGGATTAAACATTTCCGGATTGGACCGAGACTTGCCAAGCGGCCTTGGTTTACTACCGGTAGACCGCCTGTCATGTTTCGTACCATTTGGACTTCGTTTGATACTCCAACGGTTAACCGAGGGACCGAAAAGGCCTCGTGTGTGTTGCAGCCCAACACCCCTCCAATTTGGCCCAAAACCCACCTAGACCTCCTCCATCATCTCGGTCGTTCGATCACGATCGCGTGGCCGAAAACCTCACCTCATTTGGACTCTCCTAACTCCCTCTACCTATAAATATGTGGCTCTCCCCGATTTTTCGCGCAGTCCAAACCCTATATCTAACTCCCTTGTCGCCACCGGACAAAACTTCGCCGCCCGGACATATCCGCCGCCGCCTTCGTCCAATCCGGAGCCGGCATGTGTCCTCCCGCGCCCCACTTCACCGTCGGGCCCGTGGAGCCCATCTCCGGCCCGCCCCGGGCCGCGCCAAGCCCGAGGAGATCCGCGCCGCGCCCTCTCGCCGGACCTCCGCCGGAGTTCCTCGCCCCCGGTCAACCTCGCCGGAGCTTGCCGCTAGGACCCTCGCGCCTCCCCAAGCTCCGTCCATCGCCGGAGATGGATCCCCGACCACGTCCTCCACCGGATCGAGTGTATCCCGGCCTCCCTCGACTTCCCATTGCCTCGCCGGACTTCCTCCGCCCTCGCCGGAGCCCTCCAGCGCCGCCGCGCCATGGCCGCCGTCCTGCGCCGCCTTCCTCCTGTGAGCGCGCCGCGCCGCCCGAGCGCGCGGCCCTGCGTCGCCCTTCGTTGGTGCCGCGCCCCGGCGACCGTGCTCCTCCTCCTCGACCTCCTCGGCATCCGCGCCCTCACCGGAGGAGCTCGCCGCCGGCGTTGACCTGCCCCTGGACGAGATCCACCAGGTCGTCTATCCAAACGCGGCTCCTCGTCCCCCGGATCTCCTTGTCCCGGATCTCCTCGTCCCGGGTTGACTTTTCCCGCGGGGTCAAAATTTCACTAAGTCCCTGAGTTTTCCATGTTTCAAATGCCCATGTTTATCATGTCACAACTTTGCATCCGTAGCTTCGATTCATGTGTGTAGCATATCAAAATGTTCTTCTCAGAGAGCAAATCATTTCATCTCACTGCATCATTTTGATTTGAGTTCATCTTGACGCCCGAAATGCTGTTGGAAGAGAGCTATTTGAGATTATTGTCAGATCTGCTGCACCATATAGCTATTTGTCATTTTTGGCATGATTAATGTGTGCATGATATGCCCCTTAGCTCTTCATGTATTTTGTTATATGCCTTGCCATCTTTCCAGAGGTGCCATCCATGTATTTTTTTGATGTCTGTGGTGACTAGCACAAGCTTGCAAAGTGAGGCACTTGGTAATGCTGATTTCAGGGACTTAGCATTTCCGCTAAGTCCTTGACCTGTTTATCTCATATGGCGATATGTTCTTGTTGTTTCCTAGTGATCCGTGCCTCTTTTGAGTATAATCAGTAAGGATGTTTTGTTAATCTTGTAGTGCTCTATCCATCCATGTCTTTGTTTGCAATTATGGAGCAACCTACCTTGAGACAATCAAGCTCTACTTTTGCTATTTCGTGAATCTGGGCAGATTGTCTACTTGTTAGCAATTTTGCCGAGGATATTGTAGTTGATCCGTGCATGCTATTCTTTTGTTCTTTCCATTTCTAGCTTGTATTATGTGTATTATTGATGGGTGTATGCTTAGATTGTCATGCCTTGCTCTGTAGTGAGTGGATCGAGCTCGTAAACATGCCTACTTGATATCTATTTCAGCATGCTCCAGTTTTCACTAAGTCTGTGATCTGATTATGTTTTTGCCATGTTCACATGCTTGCAATTGTATTTTCTGATCCCTTTTGGCTCAAGGTCACTAAGGGACTTTTGTTAAGCTCTTTGAGTAGCTCCATGCCACGCTTTACTTTGCCATGTTCAGGTCCTGTAGCATATAGTTTTCATGCTCCGAAGAGTGCTATCTGATCTGAAATTCCAGACAAGTGTTAATTTCACTAAGTCTGAGATCTGTTTACCATATGCATTTTTGCCATGCTTGTTTGAACCTGTTAATGGATGAATTGGCCGTAGCTCAGTGCTAGACTTTTGTTAAGCATCATGAATGCATCCCTGCCATGTATTTTGTTGTCTTGTTTGGGTGCTGTCGCATGTTCATCTTGTTGCATTTAGATGGCTACTTGCTGTAAATCGCAGAACGTTGTCATATTTGAATTGCTTGCCATTTCCAAACCGTAAATCCGATTCCGGCGTTCTTTATATCGTTTTCAAGCGATTTCATCTCATCTTTCCAGTGGAACACTTGGATTTCCATGTTGAGGCCAGATTCATGCATTCCCTTGCAAATCATGCATATGCATCGCATACCGCATCTCGCATATCATACCATGTTCATGTGTTGGTTGTTTACTATGTTGTGTGCTTCTTTCCGGTGTTTGCTTCTTCGGGTTGGTTCCGGTTACGTCGCGTTTGTGACGACCCGTTCGTCTACGTCCGTTTGTCTTCTTCATGGACTCGTTCTTCTTCCTTGCGGGATTTCAGGCAAGATGACCATACCCTCGAAATCACTTCTATCTTTGCTTGCTAGTTGCTCGCTCTTTTGTATGCCTAAGCTGCGATACCTACCACTTGCTTATCATGCCTCCCATATTGTTGAACCAAGCCTCTAACCCACCTTGTCCTAGCAAACCGTTGTTTGGCTATGTTACCGCTTTGCTCAGCCCCTCTTATAGCGTTGTTAGCTGCAGGTGAAGATTGAAGTTTGTTCCTTGTTGGAACATGGAGATGTTGTTCCTTGTTGTAACATGTTTACTGGTTGGGTTATCACAATATATCTTATTTAATTAATGCATCTATACACTTGGTAAAGGGTGGAAGGCTCGGCCTTATGCCTGGTGTTTTGTTCCACTCTTGCCGCCCTAGTTTCCGTCATATCGGTGTTATGTTCCCGAATTTTGCGTTCCTTACGCGGTTGGGTAATAATGGGAACCCCTTGATAGTTCGCCTTAAGTAAAGCTCTTCCAGCAATGCCCAACATTGGTTTTACCATTTGCCACCTAGCCTTTTATTTTCCCTTGGGAGTCGCGCTCCTGAGGGTCATCATTATTTTACCCCCCCGGGCCAGTGCTCCTCTGAGTGTTGGTCCAACTGAGTGATGTCCGAGGCTACTAGGGGAAACTCTGGGCTGGCTTACCCGACGTCTTGCTCATCTGGTGTGCCCTGAGAACGAGATATGTGCAGATCCTATCGGGATTTGTTGGCACATCTGGGTGGTGTTGCTGGTTTTGTTTTACCCTGTCGAAATGTCTTGTAGAACCGGGATACCGAGTCTGATCGGAATGTCTTGGGAGGAGGTCTATTACTTCGTTGACCGTGAGAGCTTGTGACGGGCTAAGTTGGGACACCCCTGCAGGGATTTGACCTTTCGAAAGCCATGCCCGCGGTTATGGGCAGATGGGAATTTGTTAACATCCGGTTGTAGAAAACCTGAAGTTGACCTTAATTAAAATGTATCAACCGTGTGTGTAACCGTGATGGTCTCTTTCCGGCGGAGTTCGGGAAGTGAACACGGTGTTGGTGTTATGCTTGACGTAGGTTGTTTTAGGATCACTTCTTGATCATACTTTTAGCGACCGTGCTTTACCTTCTCTTCTCGCTCTCATTTGCGTATGTTAGCCACCCTATATGCTAGTCGCTTGCTGCAGCTCCACCTCATACCTTTACCTTACCCATAAGCTTAAATAGTCTTGATCGCGAGGGTGCGAGATTGCTGAGTCCCTGTGGCTCACAGATACTTCCAAAAACCAGCTTGCAGGTGCCGATGAGTCCGTGCAGATGACGCAACCAAGCTCAAGGAGGAGCTCGATGAAGATCTTGTCCTTTATGTTGTTCCGCTTCTAGTTGATCAGTAGTGGTGCCCAGTTGGGGTCGATCGGGGACCTTGATTGTATCTGGATGATGTAATATTTTATTCATGTAATTGTGTGAAGTGGCGATTGTAAGCCAACTATGTATCTCTTTCCCTTATTATATTACATGGGTTGTGTGAAAATTACCTCACTTGCGACATTGCTTTCAATGCGGTTATGCCTCTAAGTCGTGCTTCGACACGTGGGAGATATAGCCGCACCAAGGGCGTTATAAGTTGGTAATCAGAGCCTTCCCCGACCTTAGGAGCCCCCACTGATTGATCGTTTTTAGCAGCCGAGTTGTGTCTAGAAAATTGTTTTGAGTCATTTAGGAATTATATATTGGAGAGTTTAGGAATTCTTTTTACTTCCCAGTCTCCTCATCGCTCTGGTAAGGCATCCTGATGTAGAGTTTTGACTCTTCTCTTCTCAAATTTCACAAAGAAAAATTTAGGATCACGCGAGTATCTTGGAATCGTTCCGATGGTTTTATGATGAGAACATTGTCTTGGTGCCTCCTGTCAGGGGTTTTGTGGAAGTGTCCCGGGGAGTTGAGCTCTAAGGTGTTGTCATCATAATTTTATCATTGCAGTTCTGGAATACCTGAGTTTAGCATGCCGACATCGAAAATCTCTTTTATGCAGTTCGTTGGTGAGATAACCTCGACGCCACCCATTACTGGGGCGGGAGTTCGGGAGTATTGCCATAACTTGTATAACAGATGCTTTTCGAAGGTTGAGGTAGATGATTTCCGAAGGTTTCTTGGTTATGTGTTGAAGGATGGATACAGCTGGATGTAGGATTTGCTAGATTTGGGTGAGATATTATGCTTCCCCTGTATCCCCAACACCTGATTGCATAACCAAAATTTTTTGGGAGTTTTTAAGTGGGAATTCAAGTAGCTCTTAGGATATCTTTCAGACGGATATATGATATGAAATTGGGGTTCGACGTCTAGTGGTCCGCCTATTCACGGTTGGTTTTACAGTGGTCTCGTTGTGTCTTAAAGAGTCTTTGGCTATGCCGACTCGGGGACGCTTCGTATGTCATGTGCACTTCCTTGTACATGATGGTGCTGTATGATCGAGCCCGTGTAGGACCCACCACAAAAACTTCGGACAAAATCTCTATCATATGTTTGTTCCGGCTTATTCTACAAGGCAATCCTTTGTTTTTGTTTTGGGTTGTGCTATTCGAGTTGCTTCAATGTCAAGTGTTGATTCCATACCTTTCCTAAATGGTGTTCTCATACTCCTATGTGAATACTAATCCTTCTCGATCATCGAGTTTGCCATTTCAATTTCTTTTCACCGGCGTGTTTCCCTTTAAATGGATCCGATCATTTCTACAACCGCAAGATCAAGTATCAGTTCTTCTCAACGGTGTTCGTTTCACCCATTCCAAATTGTCTTTGTTTTTTCCCACCCTCCCTCCCTTTTGCTTTTCTCCAAGGATTCAGATCTCTTAATCGAGTATCCATATTATTGATGTGAGGTCTCTCCATTCTTTTCAATCAATATTCTTATCCGGTGATTCTCATGAAGATACTAACGGAGCTTCTAGTTCATCATTCTTCTTTCTTTTATCTTCTCTGGTGGTTTCAAGTCAAGCTTTCGGTGTTGATCATATTCTTTTCCGTATTTCAAATGCCTTTCTCATGCCAGTGCACCTCATATTCATTCCTCTTCTCACTATTCAATTGTTCCGGAGTGTTCAAGATATCTCGAAAATTCGTGTTTCCACTCTGCAGTTATTCAATATCTTCGAGGACGTTCTCTCTTTCAAGTCTTTTAATTCAACCGGTGCAACCTCCCTTTGAAATCTTTTCAACGGTGTTATTTTCAGTGGGCCCTAACCCACAGGTCTTTTCCCAGGATCTTACCTGACTCTTCTTATTTTCCCGGAGCTATCCTCAAATTTTCTTTTCAAAGTTTGACGTAAGTATGATTTATCATCAGTTAAATGTCTTTCTCCAAGATCTTTCAAATTCATTTCATTGTTGATTCAACTTTCATATTCTTCTTTATTTCGGTGCCTCAATAATTCTTGGTGGTGTTTCTCGTTGTCATTCTCATCTTTTGAAGACCGAAGAAGAGTTTCTCTTTAATCTTGCTCCATTCTCTTCAAGATTCGTGATTCTAGCTTCATGCCATTCTCTCATAATTATTTTCGGTTGTGAGTATTTTTTCACCTATCCGGAGTAATTCAAGAGTCTTCTCAGTTTGTTATCCGGAGTCCATCAATTCAGGTTTATTCATTCTCAGCTGTCAGTTATCATTCTCCTATCAGTTCAGGATCTATTCGTTCTCTTGTTTCTAAATTCCTTCAAGTATCTTCTTTCGTTTTCCAATTGTTCCCGGTGAATTTGTGCTCTTGCTATTTTCATGTTCAATTCTTACGGTGGTCCTTCCAAGTTTCTTCTTCCTTCGTTTATCATATAAATGCATTCGTGTTTTCCTAATTCTACCAGTGGATCGTTGAAGACCTTCTCAAGCTTAAGTTATGCCTCTCCTTAATCCTTTCCACGAGAATAAATAGTATGCCAAATCCGTTGTTTGTCATCAATTTAAATTGGTGAAGGATACGCATAACGTAATCCTTATTCTTGTTCATCCAAGTGATTAATTCCCTATTCTGGAGGTGCATCAAATTCTCGATTCAACTTGTCCATCTTTCTTTTCGGAGCTGAAAGTTATTTCAATTATTTCATTCCAAAGATCTATCTAATCATTGCAAGGATTCACCTTGTGTTTTCAACTTGCCCTTCATTCCATTTTGATCATCCTTTTGTTACCAGAGTTCTGCACGAAGGTTCTACATGCTGGTTCATCAAGGATTTAATTTCTTCTCGAAGTGTTCATCAAGTTTCTTTTTAGAGGTGCTCAAGCATTCTTCATCTTGCAATCCGGAGTGCAATTTTTTTTCTAGCGCTCCATTGGAGGTGGTATTATGTCATTCTTGATAATTTGAGTTCATGTTTCATGATTCACATGTTCTCAAGAATGAGGTATTTAAACCCATCACTTTATGCATTGGAGTTATCTTGTGTCATGTTGCACCTAAAGTCTTCCCGAAGGATTGTTGCTATTTATGTTGCTCATGATGACCCAAGTTCTTCATTTATCCTCCCGGTGAAAAAGTTTCTCGTTTCCTTGTTCTTATCATTCCAATCTATCGTTTCCATCAGTGACAGAATTTCTACTCAGTTTTGGCATGTTTTCCATAAGCCCACTTAAAGCTTATCTTTTCATTGTTGGTTTTCCAATAACTCTGTTCGACCTTTCGCTTAAGGATGCCTTTTCAATTCTTTTGTGTCAGAAGTTGGCATTTTCTTCTCCATTCTCCTAGTTCAATTATCTATCTTCTATTCTTTTGTTCCGGAGGCATTGTCATGTTGCTTTCTTCAACCATCATCTCATTTTGTCTAAGATCATGTTCTTTTCATGCCTATCCATTTAACCTGAGTGTTGTGCCCTTTTGCTCAAGTTCTTTTCGCCTTGTCAAGCCTTGCATCTCTTTTCAATCGGAGTGCTACCCGAATTTGTTCTTCCTTGTTCCTCTTCCCTACCGTAGTGCTTTCAACTTTGTTCTTCTTCATTGTATTTTTTTTTCTATTAATTTGTACAACCTTTTCAAGGTTCTTTGGTTTCACTCATTTGTCAAAGGAGCAACTTAGTTTTACCTCTTCTCTTTCTTTTCCATTTTCCCTCCGGTGCCATTCTAGATCTTGGGACGAGATCCTCTCGTAGTGGTGGAGTGTTGTGACGCCCCGAGACCGATGTGCCATGTGTCCTCTAGTTACTCGTTGTTGTTGCCTTGCCATTGCTTGCGTGTCATGCATTGCATATCATGTCATCATGTGCATTTCATTTGCATACATGTTCATCTCATGCATCCGAGCATTTTCCCCGTTGTCCGTTTTGCATTCCGGCGCTCCATTCTCCTCCGGTGGTCATTTCTACTTTTCTTTCATGTGTGGGGATTAAACATTTCCGGATTGGACCGAGACTTGCCAAGCGGCCTTGGTTTACTACCGGTAGACCGCCTGTCAAGTTTCGTACCATTTGGACTTCGTTTGGTACTCCAACGGTTAACCGAGGGACCGAAAAGGCCTCGTGTGTGTTGCAGCCCAACACCCCTCCAATTTGGCCCAAAACCCACCTAGACCTCCTCCATCATCTCGGTCGTTCGATCACGATCACATGGCCGAAAACCACACCTCATTTGGACTCTCCTAGCTCCCTCTACCTATAAATATGTGGCTCTCCCGGATTTTTCACGCAGTCCAAACCCTAGATCTAACTCCCTCGTCGTCACCGGACAAAACTTTGCTGCCCGGACATGTCCGCCGCCGCCTTCGTCCAATCCGGAGCCGACATGTGTCCTCCCGCGCCCCACTTCGCCGCCGGGCCCGTGGAGCCCATCTCCGGCCCGCCCCGGGCCGTGCCAGGCCCGAGGAGATCCGCGCCGCGCCCTCTCGCCGGACCTTCGCCGGAGTTCCTCGCCTCTGGTCAACCTCGCCGGAGCTCGCCGCCAGGACCCTCGCGCCTCCCCAAGCTCCGTCCATCGCCGGAGATGGATCCCCGACCTCGTCCTCCACCGGATCGAGTGTATCCCGGCCTCCCTCGACTTCCCATTGCCTCGCTGGACTTCCTCCTCCCTCGTCGGAGCCCTCCAGCGCCGCTGCGCCATGGCCGCCATCCTGCGCCGCCTTCCTCCTGTGAGCGCGCCGCGCCGCCCGAGCGCCCGGCCCTGCGTCGCCCTTCACCGGTGCCACGCCCCGGCGACCGTGCTCCTCCTCCCCTGGACGAGATCCACCAGGTCGTCTATCCAAACGCGGCTCCTCGTCCCCCGGATCTCCTTGTCCCGGATCTCCTCGTCCCGGGTTGACTTTTCCCGCGAGGGTAAAATTTCACTAAGTCCCCGAGTTTTCCATGTTTCAAATGCCCATGTTTATCATGTCACAACTTTGCATTCGTAGCTCCGATTCATGCGTGTAGCATATCAAAATGTTCGTCTCAGAGAGTACATCATTTCATCTCATTGCATCATTTTGATTTGAGTTCATCTTGATGCCCGAAATGCTGTTGGAAGAGAGCTATTTGAGATTATTGTCAGATCTGCTGCACCATATAGCTATTTGTCATTTTTGCCATGATTAATGTGTGCATGATATGCCCCTGAGCTCTACATGTATTTTGATATATGCCTTCCCATCTTTCCAGAGGTGCCATCCATGTATTTTTGTGATGTGTGTGGTGACTAGCACAAGCTTTCAAAGTGAGGCACTTGGTAATGCTGATTTCAGGCACTTAGCATTTCCTCTAAGTCCTTGACCTGTTTATCTCATATGGCGATATGTTCTTGTTGTTTCCTAGTGATCCGTGCCTCTTTTGAGGATAATCAGTAAGGATGTTTTGTTAATCTTGTAGTGCTCTATCCATCCATGTATTTGTTTGCAATTATGGAGCAACCTACCTTGAGTCAATCGAGCTCTACTTTTGCTATTTCGTGAATCTGGGCAGATTGTCTACTTAGCAATTTTGCCGAGGATGTTGTAGTTGATCCGTGCATGCTATTCTTTTGTTCTTTCCATTTCTAGCTTGTATTATGTGTATTCTTGATGGGTGTATGCTTAGATTGTCATGCCTTGCTCTGTAGTGAGTGCATCGAGCTCGTAAACATGCCTACTTGATATCTGTTTCAGCATGCTCCAGTTTTCACTAAGTCTGTGATCTGATTATGTTTTTGCCATGTTCACATGCTTGCAATTGTATTTTCTGATCCCTTTTGGCTCAAGGTCACTAAGGGACTTTTGTTAAGCTCTTTGAGTAGCTCCATGCCATGCTTTACTTTGCCATGTTCAGGTCATGTAGCATGTAGTTTTGTGGCTCCGAAGAGTGCTACCTGATCTGAAATTCCAGACAAGTGTTAATTTCACTAAGTCTGAGATTTGTTTGTCATATGCATTTTTGCCATGCTTGTTTGAACCTGTTAATGGATGAATTGCCCGTAGCTCAGTGCTAGACTTTTGTTAAGCATCATGAATGCATCCCTGCCATGTATTTTGTTGTCTTGTTTGGGTGCTGTCGCATGTTCACCTTGTTGCATTTAGATGGCTACTTGCTGTAAATCGCAAAACGTTGTCATATTTGAATTGCTTGCCATTTCCAAACCGTAACTCCGATTCCGGCATTCTTTATATCGTTTTCAAGCGATTTCATCTCATCTTTCCAGTGGAACACTTGGATTTCCAAGTTGAGGCCAGATTCATGCATTCCCTTGCAAATCATGCATATGCATCGCATACCGCATCTCGCATATCGTACCATGTTCATGTGTTGGTTGTTTACTATGTTGTGTGCTTCTTTCCGGTGTTTGCTTCTTCGGGTTGGTTCCGGTTACGTCGCGTTTGTGAGGACCCGTTCGTCTACGTCCGTTTGTCTTCTTCATGGACTCGTTCTTCTTCCTTGTGGGATTTCAGGCAAGATGACCATACCCTCGAAATCACTTCTATCTTTGCTTGCTAGTTGCTCGCTCTTTTGCTATGCCTAAGCTGCGATACCTACCACTTGCTTATCATGCCTCCCATATTGTTGAACCAAGCCTCTAACCCACCTTGTCCTAGCAAACCGTTGTTTGGCTATGTTACCGCTTTGCTCAGCCCCTCTTATAGCGTTGTTAGCTGCAGGTGAAGATTGAAGTTTGTTCCTTGTTGGAACATGGAGATGTTGTTCCTTGTTGGAACATGTTTACTTGTTGGGTTATCACAATATATCTTATTTAATTAATGCATCTATACACTTGGTAAAGGGTGGAAGTCTCGGCCTTATGCCTGGTGTTTTGTTCCACTCTTGCCGCCCTAGTTTCCGTCATATCGGTGTTATGTTCCCGGATTTTGCGTTCCTTACGCGGTTGGGTAATAATGGGAACCCCTTGACAGTTCGCCTTAAGTAAAGCTCTTCCAGCAATGCCCAACATTGGTTTTACCATTTGCCACCTAGCCTTTTATTTTCCCTTGGGAGTCGCGCTCTTGAGGGTCATCATTATTTTACCCCCCCTGGGCCAGTGCTCCTCTGAGTGTTGGTCCAACTGAGCGATGTCCGAGGCTACCAGGGGCAACTCTGGGCTGGCTTACCCGACGTCTTGCTCATCCGGTGTGCCCTGAGAACGAGATATGTGTAGCTCCTATCGGGATTTGTTGGCACATCTGGGTGGTGTTGCTGGTTTAGTTTTACCCTGTCGAAATGTCTTGTAGAACCGGGATACCGAGTCTGATCAGAATGTCTCGGGAGGAGGTCTATTCCTTCATTGACCGTGAGAGCTTGTGATGGGCTAAGTTGGGACACCCCTGCAGGGATTTGAACTTTCGAAAGCCGTGCCCGCGGTTATGGGCAGATGGGAATTTGTTAACGTCCGGTTGTAGAAAACCTGAAGTTGACCTTAATTAAAATGTATCAACCGTGTGTGTAACCATCATGGTCTCTTTCCGGCGGAGTCCGGGAAGTGAACACGGTGTTGGAGTTATGCTTGACGTAGGTTGTTTTAGGATCACTTATTGATGATACTTTTATCGACCGTGCTTTGCCTTCTCTTCTCGCCACCATATATGCTAGTCGCTTGCTGCAGCTCCACCTCATACCTTTACCTTACCCATAAGCTTAAATAGTCTTGATCGCGAGGGTGCGAGATTGCGGAGTCCCTGTGGCTGACAGATACTTCCAAAAACCAGCTTGCAAGTGCCGATGAGTCCGTGCAGATGACGCAACCAAGCTCAAGGAGGAGCTCGATGAAGATCTTGCCGTTTATGTTGTTCCGCTTCCAGTTGATCAGTAGTGGTGCCCAGTTGGGGTCGATCGGGGACCTTGTCGCATTTGGGGTTCTTCTTTTATTTTGGTTCCGTAGTCGGACCTTGATTGTATCTGGATGATGTAATGTTTTATTCATGTATTTGTGTGAAGTGGCGATTGTAAGCTAACTATGTATCTCTTTCCCTTATTATATTACATGGGTTGTGTGAAGATTACCTCACTTGCGACATTGCTTTCAATGCGGTTATGCCTCTAAGTCGTGCTTCGACACGTGGGAGATATAGCCGCATCGAGGGCGTTATAGCATCACCATGATCTTGCGTGTGCGTAGGAATTTTTTCGAAATTACTACGTTCCCCAACACCTACCACTTGTTATATCATGCCTCCCATGTTGCCATGTCAAGCCTCTAACCCACGTTCCTAGCAAACTGTTGTTTGGCTATGTTACTGCTTTTGCTCATCCCCACTTATAGCGTTGCTAGTTGCAGGTGAAATTGAAGTTTGTTCCATGTTGGAACATGGATATGTTGGGATATCATAATATCTCTTATTTAATTAATGCATCTATATACTTGGTAAAGGGTGGAAGGCTCGGCCTTTTGCCTGGTTTCTTGTTCCACTCTTGCCGCCCTAATTTCCGTCATACCGGTGTTATGTTCCTTGATTTTGCGTTCAATACACGGTTGGGTGTTATGGGAACCCCTTGACAGTTCGCCTTGAATAAAACTCCTCCAACAAGGCCCAACCTTGGTTTTAACATTTGCCACCTAAGCCTTTTCCCTTGGGTTCCGCGGACTCAAGGGCCATCTTTATTTTAAACCCCCGGGCAGTGTTCCTTTGAGTGTTGGTCCAAACTAGAGCACCGTGCGGGACCGTCCCTTGGCAACTTGGGTTATGTTGGTACTTGTATGCTTAGCTTATCCGGTGTGCCTTGAGAACGAGATATGTGTAGCTCCTATCGGGATTTGTTGGCACAGTCGGTTGGTCTTGCTCGTCTTGTTTTACCATTGTCGAAATGTCTTGTAACCAGGATTCCGAGACTGATCGGGTCTTTCCGGTAGAAGGAATATCCTTCATTGACCGTGAGAGCTTCTGATGGGCTAAGTTGGGACACCCCTACAGGGTATAACTTTGGAGAGCCGTGCCCGCGGTTATGTGGCAAATGGGAATTTGTTAATATCCGGTTGTAGATAACTTGACACTTGACCTAATTAAAATGCATCAACCGCGTGTGTAGCCGTGATGGTCTCTTTTCGGCGGAGTCCGGGAAGTGAACATGGTCTTGTGTTATGCTTGAATGTAAGTAGTTTCAGGATCACTTCTTGATCACTTCTAGCTTCTCGACCGTTGTGTTGCTTCTCTTCTCACTCTTATTTGCGTATGTTAGCCACCATATATGCTTAGTGCTTGCTGTAGCTCCACCTCCTTACCTTACCCTTCCCATAAGCTTAAATAGTCTTGATCTCGCGGGTGTGAGATTGCTGAGTCCTTGTAACTCACGGATACTTCCAAATAGTTGCAGGTGCCAAGGATACCAGTGCAGTTGATGCTACCGAACTCAAGTGGGAGTTCAACGAGGATCTGGGTCGTTACTGTGTTTCATTACCTGATGATCAGTAGTGGAGCCCAGTTGGGACGATCGGGGATCTAGAATTTGGGGTTTATCTTCCTTTTTTGTTGGACTTGGCCGTAGTCGGTCTTTGAGTGTATTTGGATGATGTATCTATTATTTATGTATTGTGTGAAGTGGCGATTGTAAACCAACTCTTTATCCCTTTCTTATTTAGTACATGGGATTGTGTGAAGATTACCCCTCTTGTGACAAAATTACCATGCGACTATGCCTCTAAGTCATGCCCCGACATGTGGGAGATATAGCCGCATTGTGGGTGTTACAATATGGTAATCAGAGCCATCCCCGACTTAGGAGCCCCCTGGTTGATGGAATCGCTAACGTTGTTGAGTCTAGAACAAAATGTTTTGAGTCTTAGGAATATATATATCGGAGAGTAGGATTATTTTTACTCCTCGGTCCCTTCGTCGCTCTGGTGAGGCCTCCTGACGTAGAAGTTTTGACTTCCCTCTCCTCAAATTCACGAAAAAAAATTAGGATCACGCGGGCATCTTGGAATCGTTCCAATAGTCTTGTGACGATATCATTGTTCTTGGTGCCTCCTGACATTTAGGGGTTGTGGCAGTGTTCCGAGGAGTTGAGCTCCGAGGTGTTGTCGTCACAATTTTATCGTTGCAGTTCTGGAATACCTGAGTTCACCGACATCGAAAATCTCTTTTATGCAGTTGTTGGTGAGATAACCTCGATGCCACCCAGTACTGGGGCGGGAGTTCGCGAGTATTGCCAGAACTCGTATAATGGATGCTTTCCGAAGGTTGAGGTATATGATTTCCAAAGATTTCTTGGTTATGTGTTGAAGGATGGATACAGCTGGATGTAGGAATTGTTAGTTTGGGTGAGATATTATGCTTCCCCTGTCTCCCCAACACCTGATTGCATAACCAGAAAGTTTCGGGAGTTTATAACACGAATTCAAGTATCTCGTGGATATCTTTCCAACAGTCACATGATACAATATGGGGTCTATCATATGTTTGTTCCAATCCTTTGTTTTGTTTTGAGTTGTGGTATTCGAGTTGCTTCTATGTCAAATGTATGTTCCATACCTTTTTTGAACGGTGTTTGTTTCATCCGAACCTGAGTTGCCTTTGTTTTTCCCGCCCTGCCAACCCTTTTCCTTCAAGGAATCAGATGTCTTAATCCAGTATCCATTTTATTCATGTCAAGTCTCTTCATTCTTTTGAATCAATGTTCTTACCCGGTGGTTCTCATGAAGATGCTCTACAAGTTCATCATTCTCCGTTCTTTTTTCATCTCCGGTGGATTCAATTCAAGCTTTTGGTGTTGATCATATCCCTTTTCCTCGTTTCAAATGCTTTCCCATGCCGTTGCACCTCTAAATCGCTCACCTCTCTCTATTCATGTCCGAAGTGCCGAAGATATCTCAAAAGATTCGTGTTTTCACTCCTAATCCGTTCAAGCCATTTCGAGGATGTTATCTCATTCAAGCTGTTTAATTCAACCAATGCAATCTCTCTTCAAAACCATTTCAACGGTGTATCTTTTGAGCGGGCTCTAACCCACAGGTCTTTTCCCAGGATCTTACCTGACTCTTCTAATTTTTCCGGAGCTATTCTCAAATTCATTTCAAAGTTTGATGTAAGAATGAGTTATCATCAGTCAAATTTCTTTCTCCAAGATCTTTCAAATTCTTTTCATTGTTGATTCCACCTTTATATTCTACATTATTCTGTAGTGCCTCAACAATTCATGGTGCTGTTTCTCATCGTCATTCTCTACATTTGAAGGCCGAAGAGGAGTTCCTCTTAAATTCTTACCCGTTCTTCCAAAGATTCATGGTTCTAGCTTTATACCACCCTCTCATAATTGTTTCGATTGTGTGAATTCTTTTCACCCATCCGGAGCAACTCAAGAGTCTTTTCAGCTTGATTCTCCTAAAGCCATCATTTCGGGATTATTTATTTCATCTTTCAACTCTCGTTCTCCAAATCTTATCGCTGCATCATTCAAGTATTCTCTAATCAGCTCGTGATCTCTTTGTTCTCTTGTATCAAATTCCCTCAAGTACCTTCATTTGTTTTCTAATTCTTCCCGGGGTTTCGTTATCCTTTCCTTGTTCATTTTCAATTCTTATGGTGGTTCATTCAAGATTTCTCATCCTTCATTATCATATCAATTCATTCGTTTTTTCCAAATCCTACCGGCGGTCATTGATGACCTTCTCAAGATTGCGCTATATCTTTCTTAATCCTTCTCAATGAGAATAAGTAGTATGCCGAATCCGATGCTTGTCATCAATTTAAATAGGTGAACGATGCGCATAACATAATTCTTATTCTTGTTTTATCCAAGTGATTAATTCCTTATTCTGGAGGTTCACCAAATTATTGATTTCATTTGTTCATCTTTCTTTTCGGAGTTCCAAGTTTTTCTCGGTTATATCATCACGAAGCTCCATCTAATCAATGCAAGGATTCATCTTATTCTTTTCAAGCTTCTTTTCCTTTCAACCTTCTTTTTATCTATCCGAAGTTCTTCGAGAGTTTCTTCATGGTGGCTCATCAAGGATTCTTTTCATTTTCCAATTGTTCTTCAAGATTTATCTCGAAGTTATGATCCGACAAGCTATACTCAAGATTAAACAGGATGCTCAACTCATGTTTTGTTTCGAGGAGTTCAAGCATTCTTCATCTTGCATTTCGAAGTGCAATTCTTTTTATCTTATCTTGTGAGGTGGTGTTATGTCATTTCGATAGTTTCCTTCATGTTTCATGATTGACAATTTGTCAGGAATGAGATATTTAAACCCATCAATTTCTACTTGGAGTTATCTGGGTGTAGATTTCACCTAAAGCCTTCCATTGGGAATGTTGCTCTTTGTGATGACTACATACGATCCAAGTTTTCTTGTCACCTTGGTGGAAGAAGCTTTCTATCTTTTCTAGCTCTCAATCAAATCTTTTTCCAGTGAGTGGCAGGTTGTCACCTCATAATTTTGAGATGTCTTCCATAAGCCCGCATCAAGCTTATCCATTCATTGTTGATAATCCAACAACTCCGTTCTGGCATTTGCTGTGAGCGTGCTCTCTTAAGATCTTGTTTCCCTCCGTTCATTCCATTCCATTCTTTCATTTCTTCCTAAAGGCATTGTGATGTTCCTCTCTTCTCTCATCATCTTGAATTGTTAGGATCGTGTTTTTTTGTGCTTGTCCATTTAACCGCAGTGTCGTGTCCTCTTTTCAAGTTCTTTTCATTTTATCAAGTTTTCATTCTACCGCAGTGCTCTCAATTGTGTTCAACTCCGTTGTGTTCTTTCTTTCAACTTTTCAACCTCTCAAGGTTCATGGTTTCACTCGTTTGTCGAAGAAGCAACTTTGTTTTACCTCTTCATCTTCCGTTTTCCCTCCGGTGCCATCCTAGATCTCGGGACGAGATCCTCTTGTAGTGGTGGAGTGTTGTAACGCCCCGGATACAACTTTCCATGTTTGTAACTAATACTCGTAAAGAACCTAATACTCGTAATCCGACAGCTGATGCATCAACCTGTGATCAGCTGGCCCGACTTTGTGCTGTACATGCCATGTCATCCTCCGCACTAGAGAAGCCAGCGACAAGGCCTATAACTGCTGAAGACGCACCACAGGTTCAGATGCCGGCCGCTGAAGTAGCAGGGAGATACCCAGCTGCAGCACATGCTTAGCAGACCAACCTAGTGGAACGGACTGCTAAGCAGTCTGATGCTTCGGAATCGCCTGCTAAGCAGTCTGTAGGTCCAGAACTAACTGTTCATCAGCCCGTCGGTCCATAGCCGCGTGATCATCATACCAATGTGTCAGCACTTCCTGCTTAGCAAACCAACGCATTGGCACGGCCTCCTCAACACACCAACAAGTTGGCACCACCTGCACAGAAAACCCTACATAGCTTCAACACATGGTCAGCAGTCTGATGCCTCTGCTCCTACAGCCCAGCAGTCCATCACAGCAGCGCCACCAGCTCAGCGGTTCGACATAGATAAACCGTCTGCTAAGCAGTTCATCGAAGCTTCACCATCTACTCGGCAGTCTACCTTGCAACCAACCATACATTTTGCCAGAAATGCTTGAAATACCAAGAAGGAAGCGGCCAAAAAGGCTGCACCCACGAGGAAGCGTGACGGGAGAGTGAAGAGGAAAGAGAATGATTCCTCTTACTTAAAGCACTCATCGCCCAGAACCAAATTAACAGCAGGTTGTTCGAATCGGGGAGTAATATTATTTCTGACGTCATGGATGATGAAGAAGTGGATTTGTTGCTTGCTAAAAGTGAAGCAGACATACTTGAAGCACGCAATTATGTCCATGGCTAGCCATTTCTTGTTGGTGAATACTTTGGTGAGTGCAGCTTCAGTTGTCGCGAGTTACATGAATATTGCATCGCTCAAATGTCAGCAGGTCATCATGGTTTGCTAGTCCACTACAACAGAGATCATTTCTGACACGATGCTAGTTCTACCAATGTGAGTTTCGAGGAATTACATATCTTCTTCAACTTCAATGAGCTCGATGCCACTCTTGTTAGATGCCTTATTTTGTAAGTACTTAACAAACTCTGATCAACTTCTCCATACAAGGCTGTAAATGATAAATAGCTAACTACATTTTATTCCTCTCATGGGATTGAGCATGAAGAGAAGAAAAAGGGAGAGTGTGTATATCATAGATCTTGCATTAGCAAATGGCACAACATTAGATGGTAAGGATCTACGGGACTAGGGCATTAACACGGTCGTCCGTCTCTTCGAAAACATGTCCCATGCAGAATCATTTCTCCGCCATATCATGAACGGCAAGTCAAGTAAAGAACCGTGCATATACTCACTATATTTCAGATTTTGACATAATTCGTAAGTTCATGGCCTTCTTAATATGTAGCGATCACTGGATATTGGTATTCATTGTTCCAAACAAGAACACAATTTACTACATGGATTCTCTTAGAGAGTCAACAGACACTCAGGATCTGATGCATCTTCAGCAATTCATGGATAGGTACTGAATTCTATGATGTTAAAATTAATTTGCATTCATATCCGGTACAATAATTGATGTTGTAAAAATTCATCTTCATTTGCAGTGTGCTCGCGTTGTGGAAAACTAAACCAGGGAACCTGTTCAAGAGGGAACTACCTCTGCAGCACGAGATCATTTCTCCGGTAACACACCGAAATCCGTTATTTTTAGTAAATTTATCCAATAGTCTACAAATACCTTTTCTTACGCTAGTCAAATGTTCATGCTTATAGATAAACCTCTTTCTAATTTTGTCGAAAGAAAAAATAATACATCTAACACCGGTTAATTTGTTCTTAATAGGACAAATATATCACTAATTTTGTACAAAAAATTTCAGTGTCCTCAGCAACAAGCAGGGACCAACCTTTGTGGATACTATGTTTGCAGACACATGATTTCCATTTGCAAATCTATTGATAGTTGTGATGATCCTCGCAAATTAGTACCAGTAAGTCTATCTTGAATAATATCTTCTACTCCACTCAAATGGCACATTCTGATCTTAAAAATATTGCAGCTCATCTTAGAACAGAGGACCCCTGAACCGCTCCCGGCTGGTGAATTGATGATAGCGTTGATGTCTGGAGATTTATCAGCGACTTCTTCCTGAATCACTCACTATTACAATGATGTGCTATACAAACAGTTTTTAACCCCTTTCCGAGATGACATTTGGGACCGTCACCTAGTGAGGGACGGTGATAGGGGGGTCCTTCCCACAAGACTCAGAAAACGTCAGGGATATTCCCACCTGGCACGCACGCTCGGCAAAATGAGGTCGTGTGCGACCGGCGAGTGCTAAAATACGGAAATACATACACTAGAGCTAATATAATACAATTATACATGAGAAATTGTTTCCGGTCGCAAGTACATCCCACACAGTTAGTCCTCGCTAAACGTTTTCGTTCGTATGTACATCCCACACAGTCGCTCCAAGGAAAACATTTCCATTCACAGGTACATAACACACAATTTTCCCCGTTAAATCATTTGTGATAGCGTTGCCATTGCACACAATATTAACATTTTTATCATTTGCGTTATTGAATGCATCACACACGGTGCGTAGAAGAAACTGTGTGGCAAAGGTTGTCCATCACACATAGTTTTTATGTGGTAAATGTTTTCACGAGGTGGCCTAACGGAAACATTTTTCAAGAGGATTTCATGTGTGATTATTCATTAATCTAACATGGATTATTCCTAGAAACTGTGTGCGTTATTGAATGCCTCACACACGATGTTTTCTCAATAACCATTTGCAATAGAAAAAATCAATTAGCAGGTTAATTATCTAATTATTAATAATCCATTTATTAATCTAATGGACATTTCATATTAAGCACACAATATATTTCATTTTCATAATTGAAATACATCAGAGTACAACATCATATAGCTTCAGCACTCAGCTACCCCATTACACAACTACACTAGCAACAAATTTCACATGCACCATGTATACCTTTCGAAATTAGCATCATAGATGGTACATAAACAGATGTATCTCATCTAGAAAACTGCTGAAGCAGAAGGCGAATATTGAGCCTTCATTGATGTTGAAGGTCTTTGTAACATTATGCCAGTTCTTGTGGATGATTGACCGTCCATCCTTTGTCCTCTTCAGGAACACTTCAATATTAAACCGTGGGTGTTGTATGAATACCTTCCTCGCCTCCTGACCATATAGGTGGTTTGAGAGGTAATCATCAGTGAACTGCTTTGGAAAGGCCTGAAAACAAGGATGTGCATAAATATCTTGTCTATATTGGAAATGGGGCAAAGGAATAAAAAAGGCAAGGTATAATAGTTAGTACCATCCTGTAGTGAACTGATGTCTTCCTCATTGTGCAGACAAAGATCTTCTTGTTTTTGTCGCAAATTTGTTTATCCTAACAATCTTTTTGAGTTTCTTGACTTGACGGATATTCATGGACAACTCATTTCCCCATATGCAAAAAGGGTCAAACAGTGGGTCAAAACCTCTGACAACAGACCTACATGTGCAAGACCAAATTGTTGAAAACCTAAATATTAGAATGGTTCCTGCAGTTGCACAATAATGTGCTATTAGAGAATCGACCATGCACGTGCTAACCTCGATTGTAAACCTCAATGCTTCCCATTGTTTCGCTGCCACACATATAAGGTAGTTAGTCATCAGGTTAAGTAAGGGTTCGCATGCTATCAGTAAAATATGTTGATGACAAATAATCACTTTGCAAATTCATCAGATTAATTCAAGCCACATGGAAAACCCATTTATCCAAACCAAGCATGGTTAAGAACTAGGAAATACAGCACTTGTATATGTTTCTCATGTATTAAGTGCAGCCAAATTCGATTTATTCCTCACATGCACAAAAATACAGAATTCTACCCACGACAATTGGACATCGCATTGCATAATTGAACCAAGCAGTTAACTAAACACCACAATAAATGAACCAAACATTAACTCAACACCACATTACACAATATAACATACTCCTAATAGAAGATCAGATAGTTAACCAAAGCAAGAATTCTTAAGAACTTGGAAATATGGAAATTGTATTTGTTTCTCATGTATTTAGTACAACCAAATTCAATTTATTCCTCACATGGTATACAATAACAGAATGCACCCACAACAATTGAACATCGCATTGCAGAATTTAACCAAACAAAACAGTTAACTAAACACCACAACAAATGAACCAAACGTTAACTGAGCACCACATTGCACAATATAACATACTCCTAATAGAAGGTCAAAAAGTTAACCAAACCCAGCATGCTTAACAACTTGGAAATATAGCAATTGTATTTGTTTCTCATTTATTTAGTACAGCCAAATTCAATTTATTTCTCACATGGTATATAATAACAGAATGCACCCACAACAATTGAACATCACATTGTAGAATCGAACCAAACAGCCAACCACGTCACGTCGTCGGCGTGCGAGGTGCTCCTCGAAGATCTAGGGGTCGACACGAATGGCAGCCATCGTGACCTCATCCATGCGTGCGGCCACAATTTGCTTCTCCGTTGCCAAATGCTCCTTGAGATCCTGGCTATAATGTGCGCATCATGGCTAAGGGCGCTGCTTATTTGGTGGAGGGGTCAATGATTTGGGTGGAAGGTGTCGCGCCGGCGGTGGGGGAATGTGGGATGTGGTAGGAGGAGGAGGATGGGGGTCGAGTGTGGATTACCTGCTGGATAGGTGAGGCCGAGCAGGGTAAAGGATGGTTGCCGGCAAGGAGGCGGCGCTGAAATCAGGGAGTGAAGGTTTCAACTTGGAAAGGAAGGCGGAAACATGGGAAATGTGACTTTTGGTAAGGGGGAGGGGCGGGGAGGTAGATATTTCCGAGGAAGCCTAAATTTTAGAATCGCTTCAGCGAAAAACTGGCGCGCAAAGTGTCATCAGACAAGGTCCCTTATTCAGAACTATGTATGATATGTAAATATCACAAACGATTCAGATAGCTTAACCCGTGTGTGATGAGTTTGAACGTCAAATTTTTTGGATCGAATTTCCCTGGTTACGGTGGTCATCCACGTCATTGCATAATTTGGGTACACAAAGGAGACTACATCACACCCACACTTCTTAATCGAGCAAGTTCAGCAATTAAACAGAGTTAGCTAACCTAACAATTACTCTAACAAATTAAAGACCAGCGCTCTTAATTAAACAAAACAAATAGTACTACTATAGTTGGGGCTCGTCGATATCCGTCGCCGCCTCCATGTCCAGCTCACGCCCGACGGTCTCCTGGGGAAGGGGCTCCACGGCATCAATTGCACCATACTCGGCAAGCATCTCGCCATCCGTGTCTGACATATCTTTGGAATAGGCCACCACGAGCTGGACATGGGCGGCCATGATTTGGGATTTGGCGGGCTCCATCGTGGCAAGGTATTGTGCGCAGGAACTGACGGCTACTTGAACTCTCTCGGCTATTGCCAACTCTTCGGCCGTGGGTTGCCGACCGTTGTCGGAGAAGCTTCGATCGGTTTGTGTGGTGACCGCCATGAGTTTGGCATGGACGGCCTCGAGATGGTCATGGGCGGCCTCCATTAGGGCTAAGGCCGCCGCTGTGAAACAGACAATTGTTGTGCCTCTCTCGCCAGTTGCTGTCCCCAAGGAAGATGCCGCTGCTGCTGCCTGAGAAGCAACAGCGGCTGTTTGGGCTGCTTTAGCCGCCCGGACGTAGATTGCGCTCGCCCTCACGAAGCTTGCTAGCACGCACCTGACGGCTGCGGCTGCGCTCTCGCCGAAGTGGGCCACCGAAGTTGCCCTCACGACGCGGGTCCATGTCCCCATCTTTCACCGGTAATGATTGAACAGGGAAATGATATTTGAGTAGCGGGCTAGTGTGCTTGACACTCCGACGGTGCTCCAAGATATTTTGTGCTGCATCTCACACGGTTGGTAATAATAAACTTTGTGCGATCTACTTCATTTTTCGCCTTTCTTTGAATTATGCAATGGGGTCACAGCTGCAAAGGATGGTGTTTGAATTCCTAGAACTTTTATCTGCAGTGAACATGCAACTATAGTTGTGTCATCAAAAAATTGGAATTATTCAGAGTTCGTTTGGACGTTTTTGTACATTAACTTGGTTTTGTAGGCATTTTAGGTGCATAATTCAAATTCAAACTACATGCGCATGCTCCACTGCATATAAACGGGTTGGAAAATCAAATATGTGTCATTGGTTGCATGATTAGGTCCCATGCAAGAAATGGGAATGAATGTCAAACACCCTGCCACCGTCACTCTGCCGCAAACATTGAGAAACCTCATTTTTAAATTCTAGTAAATCCAAATCTCATCTGAAATACATGAAACTTGGCATGCTATCATGGAGCGGTATCAACATGTCTTGGTAAAAATTTTGTCCCCTTTTGGGCAGGTTTGGGTCTAAGTTTCTCCCAAACCAGAGCTTCTCACAACAAGCGTGATGGTTTTGGTAGGGAACGCGCCACCTTTGGGGATGAAACGATATCCGTTGCCTCTTATTGCTTTCAAAGTTCTTCTAGTGTCAACATAGAACAACAGGAGTGTTGTGTTTACTTTTGGAATTTTTCGGGGTTCATTTTGGACATTTTTATACATTAACTGGGTTTTCCAGGCATTTTATGTGCATAATTCAAATTTGAACTACATGCACATGCTCCAGTGCATATAAATTGGTTGAAAGAATAGATTTGTGTCCTTTGGTGCATGCTTGGATGCCATGCAAGAAATGGGAATGAATTTCAAACACTCTGCCACCATCACTCGGCCGCAAACATTGAGATACATGGTTTTAAATTCTAGTAAATCCAAAACTCGTCTGAAATTCATGAAACATGGCATGCTATCATGGAGCGGCATCAACATGCCGTGGTAAACATTTTGTCCCATTTGGGGCAGGTTTGGGTATAATCTTCTCCTAAACAGAGCTTCTCACAACAAGCGTGATGCTTTCGGTAGGGAATGTGCCACCTTTGGGGACGAAACGATATCTATTGCCTCTTGTTGCTTTCAAAAAAATTCTAGTGTCAACGTAGAACAACAGGAGTGTTGTGTTTAATTTTACAATTTTTCGAGGTTCGTTTGGACATTTTTATACATTAACTGGGTTTTCCAAGCATTTTATGTGCGTAATTGAAATTTGAACTACATGCACATGCTCCAGTGTATATAAATTGGTTGAAAAATCAAATTTGTGTCCTTCGGTGCATTCTTAGGTCCCATGCAAGAAATGGGAATGAATTTCAAACACCCTGCCACCGAGACTCGGCCACGAACACTGAGATACTTGGTTTTAAAATTCTAGTAAATCCAAAACTCGTCTGAAATTCATGAACTTTGGCATGCTATCATGGAGCGGCATCAACATACCGTTGTAAAATTTGTGTCCCATTTGGGGTAGGTTTGGGTCTAAGCTTCTCACAACAAGTGTGATGCTTTCGGTAGGGAACGTGCCACCTTTGGGGATGAAACGATATCCGTTGCCTCTTATTGCTTTCAAAAATTTTCTAGTGTCAACATAGAACAATAGGAGTGTTGTGTTTAATTTTGAATTTTTTTGGGGTTCGTTTGGACATGTTTATACATTAACTGGGTTTTCCATGCATTTCAGGTGCATAATTCAAATTTGAACTACATGCACATGCTCTAGTGCATATAAATTGGCTGAAAGTCAAATCTATGTCCTTCAGTGCATGCTTAGGTCCTATGCAAGAAATGGGAATGAATTTCAAATACATTGCCACCATCACTCGGCCACAAACATTGATATACTCGGTTTTAAAATTCTTGTCCCAAACTCGTCTGAAATTCATGAAACTTGGCATGCTATCATGGAGCCGCATCAACATGTCATGGTAAACATTTTATCTCATTTGGGGCAGGTTTGGGTATAATCTTCTCCTAAACAGAGCTTCTCACAACAAGCGTGATGCTTTCGGTAGGGAATGTGCCACCTTTGGGGACGAAACGATATCTGTTGCCTCTTGTTGCTTTCAAAAAATTTCTAGTGTCAACGTAGAACAACAGGAGTGTTGTGTTTAATTTTAGAATTTTTCGAGGTTCGTTTGGACATTTTTATACATTAACTGGGTTTTCCAGGCATTTTATGTGCGTAATTCAGATTTGAACTACATGCACATGCTCCAGTGCATATAAATTGGTCGAAAAATCAAATTTGTGTCCTTCGGTGCATGCTTAGGTCCCATGCAAGAAATGGGAATGAATTTCAAACACCCTGCCACCAACACTCGGCCACGAACACTGAGATACTTGGTTTTAAAATTCTAGTAAATCCAAAACTCGTCTGAAATTCATGAAATTTGGCATGCTATCATGGAGCGGCATCAACATATCGTGGTAAAATTTGTGTCCCATTTGGGGCAGGTTTGGGTCTAAGCTTCTCACAACAAGTGTGATGCTTTCGGTAGGGAACGTGCCACCTTTGGGGATGAAACGATATCCGTTGCCTCTTATTGCTTTCAAAAATTTTCTAGTGTCAACATAGAACAATAGGAGTGCTGTGTTTAATTTTGGAATTTTTTGGGGTTCGTTTGGACATGTTTATACATTAACTGGTTTTTCCATGCATTTCAGGTGCATAATTCAAATTTGAACTACATGCACATGCTCTAGTGCATATAAATTGGTTGAAAGTCAAATCTGTGTCCTTCGGTGCATGCTTAGGTCCTATGCAAGAAATGGGAATGAATTTCAAATACATTGCCACCGTCACTCGGCCACAAACATTGATATACTTGGTTTTAAAATTCTTGTCCCAAACTCGTCTGAAATTCATGCAACTTGGCATGCTATCATGGAGCCGCATCAACCTGTCGTGGTAAACATTTTGTCCCATTTGGGGCAGGTTTGGGTATAATCTTCTCCTAAACAGAGCTTCTCACAACAAGCGTGATGCTTTCGGTAGGGAATGTGCCACCTTTGGGGACGAAACGATATCTGTTGCCTCTTGTTGCTTTCAAAAAATTTCTAGTGTCAACGTAGAACAACATGAGTGTTGTGTTTAATTTTAGAATTTTTCAAGGTTCGTTTGGACATTTTTATACATTAAGTGGGTTTTCCAGGCATTTTATGTGCGTAATTCAAATTTGAACTACATGCACATGCTCCAGTGCATATAAATTGGTTGAAAATCAAATTTGTGTCCTTCGGTGCATGCTTAGGTCCCATGCAAGAAATGGGAATGAATTTCAAACACCCTGCCACCGACACTCGGCCACGAACACTGAGATACTTGGTTTTAAAATTCTAGTAAATCCAAAACTCGTCTAAAATTCATGAAATTTGGCATGCTATCATGGAGCGGCATCAACATATCGTGGTAAAATTTGTGTCCCATTTGGGGCAGGTTTGGGTCTAAGCTTCTCACAACAAGTGTGATGCTTTCGGTAGGGAACGTGCCACCTTTGGGGATGAAACGATATCCGTTGCCACTTATTGCTTTCAAAAAATTTCTAGTGTCAACATAGAACAATAGGAGTGTTGTGTTCAATTTTGAAATTTTTTGGGGTTTGTTTGGACATGTTTATACATTAACTGGGTTTTCCATGCATTTCAGGTGCATAATTCAAATTTGAACTACATGCACATGCTCTAGTGCATATAAATTGGTTGAAAGTCAAATCTGTGTCCTTCGGTGCATGCTTAGGTCCTATGCAAGAAATGGGAATGAATTTCAAATACATTGCCACCGTCACTCGGCCACAAACATTGATATACTTGGTTTTAAAAGTCTTGTCCCAAACTCGTCTAAAATTCATGAAACATGGCATGCTATTATGGAGCGGCATCAACATGCCATGGTAAAAAATTTGTCCCATTTGGGGCAGGTTTGGGTATAAGCTTCTCACAAACCAGATCTTCTCACAACAAGAGTGATGGTTTCGATAGGGAACATGCCACCTTTGGGCACGAAATGATATCTATTGCCTCTTATTGCTTTCAAAAATTTTCTAGGGTCAACAGAGAGCAACAGGAGTGTTGTGTTTAATTCTAGAATTTTTCAGGTTTCATTCAGACATTTTTATACATTAACTGGATTTTCTAGGCATTTTATGTGCATAATTCAAATTTGAACTACATGCACATGCTCAAGTGCATATAAATTGGTTGAAAATTCAAATATGTGTCCTTCGGTGCATGCTTAGTTCCCATGCAAGAAATGGGAATGAATTTCAAACACGAGGGCACTGTTGATTGCCGGCAAAATGTCGAGATACTTTGTTTTGAAATTCTAGTAAATCCAAAACTCGTCTGAAATTCATGAAACTTGGCATGCTATAATGGAATGGTACCCGACATGCTGTGGTATTTTTCGTGTCCATTTTGAGAGAAGGCACACTCGAATAACAACCAACAAAGGCATTTTGAAACAAATAGTTGCCACTATAACATCTCAAACGTTTTATATAATTAAAATTGTGTGTGTTCTGTTAACCATTCATGTGACGCCACGCCTCACTCTTTTAATGGCTAGGAGGTCCCGTGTGGATTGGTGCTTGAGTGCTTGACCAAATGGGAGGCGTGCGAGCTGTACTCCAATGCGGAGGCTCACTGGGAAGCATGCGAGTTGTACGCCGCGCAGGCTCATCGGGAAGCATGCGAGCTGTATGTCGTGCAGGCTCACTCGGAAGCGAGCCCTTTGACTTCCATGGCCGCCCGCCTTGCTCGCATCCTCTCCATGAATGGCTCCCAATCCATAGTTTAATACGCTTTTGAAATATAAAACACTCATCGCAAACGTTTTAGTTAGAACACCTGTATGCAAAACCGACAACTTCCCGGGGAAGCCATGGGAAAATGTGCCTAGCAGGATTTGTGCAGCCCTTGATCGCAAACGTTTTAGTTAGAACACCCGTATGCAAACCGAAAGCTTCCCCAGGAAGCCAAGAGAAAATGTGCCGAGTAGTATTTCTGTAGCTCTTGATCGCAAACGTTTTAGATAGAACACCCGTACGGAAAGTGAGGGCTGTGGTCGTCCCCCTTAAGTCGAGGGAAATTCGCAACGCAGGATTTGTGCAACCCTTCAACCCTAACGTTTGTTTTGGATAACTCATGTGCAACCACGTACAAACAATTTGGTAAAAAATTTATCTGTCATATTGGGTATGTTGCCATTTGTCAAACAGGAAAGATTGACATTTGTTGATCTAGTAACATTGCCAATTGTCAATCCTTGTAACACTGTGATTTGTCAAAATATGCAGCTAAAAATCACTAGCACTATCTAATTTTTGCAACTAAAATTCAGTAATTAAGCATAGATTTCTTTCATAGATTAAGCAGTCGTTCTTAATTTATACAAATTGTTCAAATCGATAGCTGAACCAACCAAACTTTTCCCCAATTATTGCCTACCACGTACCGAAATAGCTAGTTCAACTATATATACTAGCTAATTTTAAGTACGCTGTACAGTTCCACCACATATCGATAGTCAGATGAACTGAATAAAATAGCCTCTAAATACTACTACTACAACTACGGAGGGGCTTTGTGCTACTTCCGGCAGCATCTCCTCTGTCGAGCGTGCTTAGTAAGAGACATTGGAGGAGGAGGAGCCCACCGACAAGCTGGATAAATGCAATACGGTGCCTGCCGCTGCTGCACGTTCAACGACGCTCACCAGCTCGAATGCCCACTATCGCTCCAGACGATTCCTCTCGAAGCGGCCAGACTACTCGTAGATGTCCTGATTCCTCGCCTCTGCGTCGGCGTGTGCTGCAGCCACGGCTGCGGTAAGGATTTTGCGTTCTCGACGAGGCCCTACTCCTCTCGCAGGAACTCGATGTAGCGTGCAAGGTCGCTGACGCACGTGCGGGCCTCCACCTTCGTTTTCCTCCTTCGGGCGGTGGTGGTGGAGCCGGTGATGATCCCGACGGTCGACGGTGGGCTAGCGGCTACAGCGTCCGATGATGGAGTGGTGGCCACGACGGCCATCTCCCACCTTCGGGCTGCGGTGGCGGAGCGGGTGATGGCCGGCAGTGGGGTGGCAGCCACGACGGCCACCTCCCGCCTTCAAGTCGCAGCGGTGAAGCGGGCGATGGCCCTGGCATTCGACGATGGTGTGGCGGCAACAGCGGCCGGCGATAGCTCTTGACGAGTAGCTGCGGCGGAGCATGTGGTGGGTGTTCCGCGCACACCCAACAGGGACGCCACACGCACTACACTTCGCCGGGGACTGAGCCACCGCCGTGGTGTAGCCTCCCAGCTGGAGCTGTCTTCTGATGACGGCGGAGTGGCTGAGCGACGACGACCGACTGGTGCCATTGGCGATCGTGGGAGAAGCAGATGAGATAAGCTACAAGGAGGGTGGGGACAATACGACGTAGGACTCGCCAACCATGAGGGTTTATATAGCGGTCTGGTAAGCATTGGGATTTTGGGGGATTTCACCGAGTCGAGCAGGAAGCTTGCGCGAGAACCTGCGAGGTTGCGCGGGAACGGGCTCACCGACGATTCATTGGCGCCACTTCAAGTCACCGTTTGGCCAAAAGAACGCCCCCGCGCTGCACAAGCTTGCGCTGTAAGCCATCTACGGCAGCTGGGTGATAAGACCCGTGAGAGGAGGACGAAAGGACACGTACACATACAGTTGATACAAAAAAATGTTTTCGATTTAATTACCTACTATACCCCCGTACTGGTTTATAAGTAGGATTTAACTAATAAAATACAAATGCATTATTGGGGAACGTAGTAGAATTTTAAAATTTTCTACGCATCACCAAGATCAATCTATGGAGTCATATAGCAACGAGGGAGAGAGGAGTGCATCTACATACCATTGTAGATCGTGCGCGGAAGCGTTCAAGAGAACGGGGGTGATGGAGTCGTATTCGACGTGATCCAAATCACCAATGACCTAGTGCCGAACGGACGGCACCTCCGCGTTCAACACACGTACCACTACTAGGAAAAGGGCTATAGATAGGATTGATTCTAATGGCGCACCGTGGAAGCAGTGCGCCACTACTCTATACTAATGGCGCACCTGTTTGTGATACGCCATTAGTGTGGAAGACACTAATGGCGCACCGTAAACAGGGTGCGCCACTAGTATGAATTATTTTTTTTCCATTTTCCCATACATACTAATGGCACATCGGGTCCATAATGCGCCATTACTATCTATAACTACTAATGGCGCACCAAGCAGGCAGTGCGCCATTACTGTAAATTTTGTTTTATTCTTTTTTTTGCAAAACTACTAATGGCGCATCGTGGCACAGTGCGCCATTACTAGTTTAAACTAGTAATGGCGCACTCAGAGGAGATGCGCCATTAGTATATATACTTATTATTTTTACTTTTTTGCAAAACTACTAATGGCGCACCGTAGGCTGATGCGCCATTAGTAACCAGGGTTACTAATGGCGCATTTTCCTACGGTGTGCCATTAGTAACCTGGGACCAACAAGATATTTTGGACAGCCCACACCTACCCACTCACTTTCCCCACTTCATTCCATCCACCTCCTTCTCCAAGCTTTCGGCCATCTCCTCCTCCTCACCTCATTTCCACCATAGATTCAACAAAATTAAGTGGTGAAATTACCTTTTTTTGATAGGTAAGTAAGGGAAAGCTATCTTGATGATATAGATCTACTTTTTTTTCTCCCTAGCTCGCTCCAACAACGTGCACATGCACTTTTTGTGGCCTAGCTAGATCTATGTATGTTTGTGGTGTTGCATGTGTTTGTGGTGTTGCATATATGTTTGTGTTTGAAGGTACCGGTATTTGAAATATGCGATAGTTGCCAATATTTTGCCGGAATGTTTTGATTCATTTCCGTTTCGGCGAGAATTTTGGCACTATGCATTCTTTTTGGTCCTATTTTTAGGGAAGGTCATGCCAAATTTTTTCTTGGTTCTAACATATCGTTTTGCTCTACCCCGCAGGCGACCATGGTTCGCACGATGACTGAAGGCATCGTGAATAGGTTTTTGAGATCCGCGAAGGCCGAGATGCTTCAAAAGAACGAGACGGAGATAAGATGTCCATGTCGAAGATGCAAGCTGAAGAGCCTTATTGCGGACCCGGATTCCGGGCAGGTGCGGGACCACCTGCTCTTGCGTGGTTTCATGGATGGCTATCGGTGGCAAGGTGATGAAGATGACTATCAAGTCGTCCATGGCCGCGGCCGGGCAAGAAATGAGGAAGGGCAACAAGACAAGTACCACCGCGGCGAGGGCGGGCGAGAAGACGAAGAATCTCCAGGACATGATCACGACGGTGATGCTGTACACAGTCATCATGTAGAAGATGTCGTACATGATGATGAGGAAGATCAAGAGGAAGGGAATGATCATGAAGATGAAGATGCCGGAGCAGACGACGATGGAGGCTGGGTGCAGGACCCTCATATTCAAGAGCTGCTTCTCAAGCGGACGGATAACGCAAGAGCTGCCGCCCGAGAGAAAGCCAAGCTGGATCAACTGGAGATAGACGCGGTTACTCCATTGTATGAAGGATGCATGCCCGAGGATACCCGCCTGAAAGTAACGCTCATGGCTCTGGAGATGAAGGTAAAACACAAAATGACCGACGCATGCTTCGACGAGAACATGTCATTCTGGCACGAACGTCTTTCCAAGGGGAACAAGTGCCCGACCAGTTTCGAGGAGGCAAAGAAAATCGTGTGTCCTCTGGATTTACCGCACGTGAAATACCATGTGTGCATGAACAATTGCATCATTTATCGGGACGAGCACGCGGAGTCTACCATATGTCTGGTGTGCGGCGTCACTCGATACAAGAAGAGGAAGAAAGCTCCTCGAAAATCGGTGTGGTACTTTCCGATCACTCCTCGTCTGCAGCGGTATTTCGCGGACCCTAAGGTAGCAAAGCTCCTGTGTTGGCACGCGGATAGGGAGGAGAAGAAGCGAGAAGATGACGCAAATGATCCGGAGATAGATAAAAAAGACAAGATGCTGAGTCACCCTAAGGATGCGAGCCAGTGGCAAGTGTTGAACTTCGAATACCCAGAATTTGGGAACGATCCAAGGAACATCGTGCTGGGCGCGAGCACCGATGGAGTCAATCCGTTTGGCAGCCAGAGAAGCACACATAGCACCTGGCCTGTGTTTGTGTGGATGTACAACCTTCCCCCCTAGTTGTGCATGAAGAGGAAGTACATTCACATGAGTATGCTAATTGAAGGGCCGAAACAACCAGGGAACGACATCAATCTATATCTGGGGCTGCTGAAAGAGGAGCTTGACACGCTGTGGAAAACGCCAGCCAATACGTGGGATGCCGCAGAGAAAGAATATTTCCCTATGAGAGCCGCACTGCTCACGACGGTGCACGACTATCTCGGTTACGGATATCTCACGGGGCAGGTAGTCCACGGATTTTCTGGATGCGTAAGGTGCATGGATGACACAACGTATCGCCAGCTAGATAGAGATCCCGGGTCTTCGAAAAACGTGTTCATGGGACATCGAAGGTGGCTTCGCGACGATGACCTGTGGAGGAAACGCAAGGATCTGTTCGATGGTGAAACCGAACCCCGAAAATGCCCGTGTACGAGGAGCGGCGAGGAAATAGACAAGCTGTTGAAAAATTGGAAAGACTGCCCACTGCCGGGAAAGAAGCGAAAGGCGCCAGAGCCGCTGCTGAAGGTATGGAAAACGAGGTCTGTTTTTTGGGACTTGCCGTACTGGAAGATCCACCGTGTGCCTCACAGCCTTGATGTCATGCATATCACGAAGAACGTGTGCGAGAGTCTGCGTGGTACCCTGCTCAACATGCCAGAGAGGACCAAAGATGGGCCGAAAGCAAGGGCAGACTTGAAATCAATGGGCATCAGGCAGGAGCTTCACGCTAATGATGATGATGATGATGAGGCGAAGCAGGACACGGAAAGTCGTCGCAAAGGCAAAAAGGCCAAGAAGACCGGAAATGACTACCCTCCCGCGTGCTTCACTCTAAGTCAGGAGGAGATCGAGCAGTTTTTCACCTGCCTCCTAGGAGTAAAACTTCCTTACGGTTACGCGGGGAAGATAATCAGATACCTAGACCCAGCGAAGCAGAAGTTCAGCGGGATGAAGTCTCACGACTGTCACGTGCTGATGACGCAGATACTTCCAGTTGCAATCCGTGGGATCATGGACCTTAGGCATAAGGACCGAGGGAATTTGCGCAACCTCCTCTTCACGAAGCTGCACGAACGATACAAGTTCCCCGCCAAATTTGAAAACACACGCCTCTTAGGGAATAAAGTGAACAATCCCGCCCTCACGAAGATGAGCACGGCCCTGTCTACTTGGAGAAGCGCGGTGAAGAGAATGATTGATAAAGGTGATAGTTATGACAAGATCAAGGCGAAATATCCTTTGATGAGCGAAGATGAGTACAAGGAGTTCAAGATCAAGTGCCAGAGCCCCGCAACCTCCGAATCAAGTCAGTGGGGGAAAGAAATGCGGGAGTTAAACTTAGGGGAACACAAACTCGGTCCCGGCGGTTATAGAGTGGCGGAGCCTATATGGGACAAGGAGGACGCGGAGTGTGCCGAGCAAGGCCTACCGCCCCGCTTCGAGAAATACAGCGGTGACAAGCAGACCAGGAACTATGTCAGGGCCCGGTACAAGGAGGACCCAATAACAAATGAGCTTACCACGGATCCGAAGACCAGGGCCACTACTAGGAAAAGGGCTATAGATGGAAATGACACTAATGGCGCAGCAGACATGTGGTGCGCCATTAGTATATACTAATGGCGCACCACCTTCTGATGCGCCATTAGTGTTGAAACTACTAATGGCGCACCCTGCCTACGGTGCGCCATTAGTACCAATTTTTTTTTGGAACTAGTGCGCCTGTCCAAACATACTAATGGCGCACCGTGGGTGTGGTGCGCCATTACTAGTTAAACTAGTAATGGCGCAC
>NC_041390.1:325243039-325254239 GCF_002162155.2 Triticum dicoccoides
TACTAATGGCGTGTTGTTAGTGGCGCACCACAGATGCGCCATTAATGAACATATTAGGTGCGCCATTAGTAGGGGTTTTTCTAGTAGTGGGCGCTTGAGCTTGTTCTGGTAAGGAATACACCCCCGCGTAATTAGCTCCATATGGTTGCACTCTAATTAATCCCCAATATTTCTAAATGGTTCATGTTCCTTTCGCAGGACAATGAAAGCAGTAGCGCGGGGTCGTCTAAGAGCTCCCCTTTCGACACCCCTTTAAATAGGGCGTTGAACGTAATGAAAAAGAAGGATAAGCTCGATAAGCCTACGTCAGCTGGTCGTGTGGCCGGCAAAGGCTTGTCCACAAAATGGGGGTCATACTATACCGCTGGTGTGCGGAAGGAGAAAAAGACCAGCTCGGAAAGCCAGATGCGCGAGGTTGAAGAACTCAAGGCACAAGTGGCGCGGATTCCGGAGCTTGTCCATGAGCAAGTGCAACAACAACTTGGAACGACGCTCAACGCCATGGTGCCTATGTTGATTCATGGGCTGACGACGTGGATTGCGGGCGGCCAAAAGGGGCCTCCCCCGGTTCCCAGCTTCACGGCCAGCAACTCGCACAGCGCGGCGGCGGCGCCATTGGTGTCTTCGGCGGCAGCGCCATTGGTGTCTCCGGCGGTGGCGCCATTGGTGTCTCCGGCGGCGGCACCATTGGTGTCTCCGGCGGCGGCGCCATTGGTGTCTCCGGCGGAGGCGGTATTCATGTCTCCGGCACCGGGACGGGCATTGGAGCTTAATGCACCCGGGTGTACGCCGACCGGCACCTCGCCAGCAAGCGCCCCCTCCGTCAGTTGCACGCCCGCCGTTGGCGGTGCCTCGACATTAGCCGAGCTCGACGGCATCACGGTAACTAAGCCTCTCGGCCGATGACTTCATCTCCTTGCCTTTGACTGGGCATCCCTGACGCCCTATACATGTTTTTCCAGGGCACCGCCGACGTTCCTTGCACTCTTCTGCACTTCGTGGGTGCCGAGTTGGTTGATGTCGCCAAGGGCAGAATCGTTCAACCGGGCAACCCCATGTTCCACGGTAATCCGATGCCAACCACAATGTATAGGGTTGAAGTGGTCCGGGTGCTGCCAGGCTGCGACGAGCTATTACCTCCGATTCGACCCGCTGGGGCCGACGAAGAAGATGAGATGACCCTCGGCACCTGCGTAAACTGGCCCCTGCTATGGCCGAAGAGCCAGATTCGTTTGGGGGCTTGGGACACCACCCCACAGACAAGACCGCCAGTCGTGCCGGCGCCAAGCCATGGCAAGAACGCCGCAACGCTACCGGACCTGCCGGACATCCCTATGGCACAGGATCCGGACAGCCATATGGCACAGGATCCGGACGGCGACGACAACGACGACGGTACATTTACCAAAGTTGATAAGTACTTTGCCGAACATGGGTACGCTGACAAGTTCTGCGGGCCTCTTTCTCAAGAACCCAACCAAGACCACCGCGATCTAGCTGGTACGGCGGAGAAATCCAATTGCAACAAGCGTCGTCTGGCGTTCAGTTCTCAGGACACGCCTCCAGCTCCCGCCTTCACCAAGCCTCAGATAGCTGAGGCGCAAAATATTATCAGCCCCAACAGGCTGAAGAAGGCGGTCTGTGAGCAGAACTCGGTCCCATTATAGGATATCAAGAAGAAGGGCCAGAAACGAAAGACTAACAAGGGCGCCGGTGCGAGCCAGCCGACACCAAGTTCGATCCGTGCTCAGGACGGGCCACCTTCACCTAAGGATATCTCGAGGAGGGTGCATGTGGCGGGTAGGGCGATGCTACCACCAAATATGCTGAATGCTGCAACCGGTGCTATGCGGAGTCTGCACGACAGTGTTCTGATTTTGGAGAAGCGGCATCTCAGAGAGAAGGATGTGGCATACCCGGTTTTCGTGGCCAAGGTGCCAGAGAGCAAGGGCTTTGTGGATGGCGACATCGGGGGTATGATCGTCCTGCGGTTTGATGACATCTTTGCTATGTTTAACCTTCATCCGTTGCACTACACCTTCGTTCGCTGTTTTCACTGAGCATGCAGATGCGGATCATTAGAGACAATACCCCGGACATCGTGATAGTCGACCCCTTCTACATGCGTGCCAAGCACTTGAGCAACGCTGGGGACCGCCAAGTTGCGAGTTCACACCTCGAAGGCGTCATTCTGGAAAACGCAGATAAGGATAACTTCCTTGTGCCTTACTTTCCCGATTAAGTCATCCCTTAACCGCCCCGTAACATATGATTTCTTAGATTTTGATCGTTCTTTTTTTTCTAACATTCCGTGTTCTGTGCAGTGGCACACATTGCACACTCATCCTCTTAAGCCCGAAATATTCCATGGCCACGTATTTCGACCCGAACCGTAACTCCATGATAGACTACACAAATGTGAAGAAAGTTCTTGATGATGTTCTCCCCGGCTACGCCCAATCTGGAGGCACCTTCACCAGGCCAGTTCGTAAGTACGGCAAGCACATGTTCTCACACAATACGAAGTTCTGCTGCGTCAAGCAGCCGCCTGGCGGTCAGAAGGATGCCTACTACGCCCTCCAACACATGCGGGCGATCGTAAGGGACCATCATCACCTTCTGCTACCAGATAATCTCAAAGATTGGACCGCGAGCTTGTCAGCAGTCCAGGACGCGGACCTCAGACAAGAATTCTTTCGCATCCAGTCGGAGTTTGCGGACATCATCCATCAAGATGTCCTTCATACCGCGGGGCAGTTCTTCCTCAGATATCAACCGTCCAACAATGAGATAGATGAAACGCTACAAATGCAGGGTGACAACGACCGTGATTTCATGACCATCACGACAGACGGCGGCTTCATCCACGTTCCTGTCTGATGAGTCGAGTCGAAAGTAGTGATGTGTAGTTCTGAAACATTGATTGGCTCATGTTGTAATTAAACTTTAATGAATTCGGATGTCTCTTTGGTTTGGATGGTTGTTCAACTTAGATGTAATCAATGCTATTTATTAGTAGGACCATGAATCGTGCTATTAATGTCTTGCTTTTCTCTTCCGATCCTTTTGTTGCATACTTACACATTGCTTATGTATTGTCTGTTGTTTGGCTTGTGCATAGAGATGCCGTCGTATGTCGTGCACAAGGGTAAGGTTCCCGGAGTCTACGACGACTGGGAGGAGTGTCGGAGACAGGTTCACCATTTCAGCGGTAACAGTTACAAAGGGTACACCACTAGGGCGGAGGCCGAATCTAGATACGCCTGCTATCTAGCGGGAGAGAGGAGGGAGCGTTGGAGGAACCGGATGAAGACCAGTTTGATCGCGATGATGCTCATCGTGATGACCACAGCTCTCTTCTATGTGATGGTAGTTTAGATGATCGATATCGACTTGTAATGTGAAGGCAAACTCGATACTCGCGGTCTTGAGACTTGTAATGTTTTATCTTTGTCCGGTCTTTTGAATCCGGAGACTAATATGATGAATTGTATTCGGAGACTAATCTTCTATTGTATTCGATGATTCTGATGTTGCTGTGTGCTGCTGTCTATATTCTGTCCAATAATATATTTTGTAACCTGTGCAAAAATCAGAAAAGCAAAAATAAATAAAACCTAATATTCATACTAATGGCGCACCACACAAGACACTAATGGCGCACTGTGATCATCACACTAATGGCGCATTAGCTGCTGGTGCGCCATTAGAATGCCAAAGCACATTTGTACATATGGCCCCTGGGAGGCATTCTAATGGCGCACTGCAGGATATACTAATGGCGCACTACGCGGTGCGCCATTAGAACACCAGATACTAATGGCGCACCAGTGGTGCGCCATTCGAATTTAATTCTAATGGCGTGATGCCAGTGGCGCACCAGTAGTGCGCCATTAGAAGGCAAATTTGGTGCGCCACTAGCATGCCTTTTCCTAGTAGTGTACGGTTGGGAAGACATCTCCTCCAACTTGATCCAGCAAGGGGGAATGAGAGGTTGATGAAGATCCAGCAGCACGGCGGCGTGGTGGTGGAAGCAACGGTGATCTCGGCAGGGCTTCGCCAAGCGCAGGGAGATGGAGGAGTGTCACGGGAGGGAGAGGGAGAGGCCAGGAGCTTAGGTGCGGCTGCCCTCCCTCCCCCCCACTATATATAGGGTGCCTAGGGGGGCGGCGGCCAAGGGGGTGCCTTGCCCCCCAAGGCAAGGGTGGCGCCCCCCACCCCTAGGGTTTCCAACCCTAGGCGCAGGGGGAGGCCCAAGGGGGGGGGGGCACACCAGCCCACTAGTGGCTGGTTCCCCTTCAACTTCAGCCCATGGGGCCCTCCGAGATAGGTGGCCCCACCCGGTGGACCCCCGGGACCCTTCCGGTGGCCTCGGTACAATACCGATTACCCCTGAAACTTTCCCGATGTCCGAAACTTGACTTCCTATATATAAATCTTCACCTCCGGACCATTTCTGAACTCCTCGTGATGTCCGGGATCTCATCCGGGCCTCCGAACAACTTTCGGGTTACCGTATGCTAATATCTCTACAATCCTAGCGTCGCCGAACCTTAAGTGTGTAGACCCTATGGGTTCGGGAGAGATGCAGACATGACCGAGACGCCTCTCCGGTCAATAACCAACAGCGGGATCTAGAAACCCATGTTGGCTCCCACATGCTCCATGATGATCTCATCGGATGAACCACGATGTCGAGGATTCAATCAATCCGTATACAATTCCTTTTGTCAATCGGTACGTTACTTGCCCGAGACTCGATCGTCGGTATCCCAATACCTAGTTCAATCTCGTTACCGGCAAGTCACATTACTTGTGCCGTAATGCATGATCCCGTGATCAACCACTTGGTCACATTGAGCTCATTATGATGATGCATTACCGAGTGGGCCCAGAGATACCTCTCCATCATACGGAGTGACAAATCCCAGTCTCGATTCGTGCCAACCCAACAGACACTTTCAGAGATACCTGTAATGTACCTTTATAGTCAGCCAGTTACGTTGTGACATTTGGCACACCCAAGGCACTCCTACGGTATCCGGGAGTTGCACAATCTCATGGTCTAAGGAAATGATACTTGACATTCAGAAAAGCTACAGCAAACGAACTACACGATCTTTGAGCTAAGCTTAGGATTGGGTCTTGTCCATCACATCATTCTCCTAATGATGTGATCCCGTTATCAATGACATCCAATGTCCATCGTCAAGAAACCATGACTATCCTTTGATCAACGAGCTAGTCCACTAGAGGCTCACTAGGGACGTGTTGTGGTCTATGTATTCACACATGTATTACGATTTCCGGATAACACAATTATAGCATGAACAATAGACAATTATCATGAACAAAGAACTATAATAATAACCATTTTATTATTGCCTCTAGGGTATATTTCCAACATGCATGTCGCCAAAGATTATAACGCTGGATTCGTATTTGAACATAATTTGCAGTTATACGGTTTTTGTAACATGCATTAACACTTTTTTGGTTAAATTTAAGGTTATATACCAGCAAGCATTTGCCCGCAACACACACGGCTTATTCCATCACAAGCATCTCAGATGGATCAACTGTATGCCACGTATTGCACATGCAACTCTAATCTGATTCGTGCTTGATGTCTCCGACATCGCTCGCACAGTTCATATTATTTGCCACGTATCACTGTGCGGACCTCTGCTCAGGTCCCTCAGCAAGCTCTGCTTGCTGTTAGACGCCGCAGCGCGCTCTACTCGCTACCGTTGGCGCGCTCTGTTGGCGTCCGTCGGCGCGCTCGGCTTGTGGACAAGTTTTCCTTGTGTGTTCAACTGCTATATGCATATATATATGGTTGCTCGCCGTTGAGGTGACAGTAGAGCGCTCTGCTCGCGTCCCTCCAAGCGTGCTCTGCCAGCGGTTGGGCGTGCACACGATATGCATGTGGTAGCGCTGCGCGTGTTGCCACGCGATGCAGTTACGTGCGGCACAATGGAGTTACGCACTACAAATTAGAACTACCATCAACATTTTGATATTGGGCCTGCCGATATTCCTGGCCATCTGACTTCCCCTTTAATTCCCGCGACTATTATAACCTTAGTCTCTTCAACCTTTCGATCGTGCCCCGCAACACAACAAGCACACCCACGATGACACATAGAGTGGGGATGTCTAGCGGTTCTCCAATGGAGTTAAGCGAGCATAAAGTGGAGACCCACGCGAGGGAGACTGATCTCTCGGTGGTGTACACCATCGACCCGGCCGTTGTAGAAGACTACATCAACAACGTTGAGCAGTTGCTTGCTCAAGACAAGTACAAGGTGGTCTGTATCGACCTCTAGTACACCGCCGGTCATCCCGGCATAGATTAGAAGGTTGCCATTGCCCAGTTGTGCGTGCTCCATCATGTCCTCATATGCCACTTCTGCGTGGCCACAGAGCCTTGCGACCATTTCAATAGGTTTGTCAACAGCACAGACTACAAGTTTGCCACGGTGGAAACCACCGATGATGTAAAAGTGCTCAGTGTTACGGGCTTGGCCTGAAAGAACCTTGTCAAAATCTATGACCACTATAGGGTCTGGGAAAGCACGAAGAAGGACTCCCTGGTCGAACTCGCCTCAGCCATCATCGACCCCTACTACAAAAAGATGAAGCACGATGCCCAGAGCACAAGTCCCATATCCTGGAACGAGGCCTAAATGCGGCAACTGGATGAACCTCACCTCAGGTGTGTGCTCAAGAGCGTGTACACATGCTACGAGATACACAGGCGGATCGTTGACATGAGGAAGTGCCTCATTACCCAAATCAACGAGCCCGAGTCGATCCATAAGCAGAGCAAGCATCAAAAGAAGTAGATGATGATCAAATGATCGTTTTGCTAGTTAATCATGCATGTAATATTTAGTTTACTTTATTGTTGTATGGAAATGTCATGTGTAGTAGCCACCTATGTAATTATGCATGTAATAGTTTACTTTGGTGTGTGCAAATGCCATGGTTATAGTAGCCACCTATGTAAGTGGATGTTTAATTTGGTTATGCAACCATGTCCTTATAAGTGTGTATATATATGTTATTGTTTTGTATGCAATCCCATCGCACAACACACACGTCTTATTAGCAGCAACTGTTCGTGTTATTATCGGTCTTCGCACACATTTCTGATTACAGACCTGTTTGTCGTGTATCACACACATCTTGTTATATTGAACTGCTTCTGTTCTCTTGTCTCAGCACAAACAGTTCATCCAAGTGAACCGCATGCCGTACATCGCACACACCTTGATCTGGCTGACCGTTTCTTTTGTGTTGCCTAATCACAAACATTTCATTCGACTGAACCATATGTTGTATATCACACACACCTTCATCCGGCTACCCGTTTCTTTTGTTACTCCTCATCAAAAATAGTTAATTGAACTGAAATGTATGCCCTGCATCGCACACGCAACTAAAATCTGAATCGTGTTTGATGCATCCTCCATCGCAAATGTTTTGCACCTTTTTTGACGGTTTTTACACCACCGTTTGCGATTATTGCATTGCACACAGTTTCGTTGAAGGGTCTCTGATGATAGTGTCACGTTAGCAGCATCCTGCAGTAGTGACTACATCAGTCCCATTGGTGATAATGAAGATTTCAGCATGCGTTCTCCTGAAACATGGAGTAAGAGTTAGCCATTAAACATATCCGCATGGATGCATTGTTTTCCATCTGATGAGGTCTTCGTATTTCGTACACTATGATTAATTATGCAATACATATATGTGTGGACTAATCATTGGAATTTAGCTACCATATGTTCAATTGCAATTGTTGCAAAATCTGATGAATGTTCTTCCGGTGGACACTATTTGTTCAAATGAATATTATGGCGAATTTGCTTTTTGCATACCGATTCAAAATGGGATATTTTTGTTTTATCCTGGAAATTGCTCCGCACATGGTTCAACTAAATGAGTGTGTGCGATCTACATCGGAAAGCATACGTCAATCGTAGCGGAACCGTTGGTGATACACAACAGATTGCAAACGATTAGCAGCGCTACTACGTGTGCATAGGGTCTCCGGAACCATTTGTGATATCACAGTATCGCACACGAGAGCTTAGAGTAAACCGTTCCTAATGTAAAATACAATCCTCGAGATGGTTTGAATCTGTTTTCCCCAAAGGTTATCAGCAAACTTCAGATAGCAGAGGAAGAACTAAAGTTCACGGGCACATTTCAAGGAGTCAATCCCGGCAGGAGTCATCCCGAGGGAAAGATCACGTTGCCAGTGACATTTGGGGGAGAATTGAACTACCGGACCGAGAAGATTGTGTTTGATGTGGTCAATCTCCCCCTGCCGTACAATGGGATCCTTGGACGACCAGCTCTAGGAAAATTCCTGGCGGCATCCCACTACGCCTAAAACACTTTGAAGATACCAGGGCCGGTAGGAGTCATTTCCATCCCGTCAGATGAGAAAGACGGAATCATTTGCATGGATAAGATGTACTGGGACGCAGTTGCGGCAAAGGCCACGGCGGCAGCAGTTCCCACCACGGAAAACAAAGGAAAGAAGAAGGATAGCAGCGACACCGGCAAGGAATCTTGGAAGCATACCTCTTCGGAGTGCGCTGGACCTATTGATGACTTGCTAGAGAGTGCGCAGGATGACTTGCCGGAGAGTGCGTAGGATGACTTGCCGGAGAGTTCCGACAGGGCTGGCTGGCGTTGATGGTACCTTCACTATCAGCGTCGCCCTTGATGACAAATAGGTAAGAGTGCTCATTGCCTTCCTGCGGGTGAATATCGATGTGTTTGCCTGGCAACCATCTGATATCCCCGGTGATCCCAGGGACGTAATCGAGCACCACCTTGCTGTCTGCCCACATGCCCGACCCGTCAAGCAGAAGGTTCGAAGGCAGACCTTGGAGAGGCAACACTTCATTGCAGAAGATAATAAGAAGCTTGAGGCAGTTGGTCTAGTCAGAGGAGTACTGCATCCGACATGGTTAGCAAACCCAGTGGTCGTACTCATGGCTAACAGGAAATGGAGGATTTGCATAGATTTTATAGATCTCAGCAAGGCTTGCCCGAAGGACCCATTTCCCTTGCCGCGCATCGACCAAATTGTGGACTCCACTTGAGGTTGTGATTTCTTCTCCTTTCTAGATGCATACCTTGGGTATCATCGGATCTTCATGTCCAAAGAAGACAAAGAGAAGACATCATTGATCAGCCCATGTGGTACGTACTGCTTTGTGTGCATGCCTTTCGGTTTAAAGAGTGTCAGGTCCACTTGTGCAAGAGTAGTCCAACATGGTTTGGAACCACAGTTACATAGCAACAATGCGGCTTATATGGATGATATTGTGGTCAAGACCAAGGATAGATCAACCCTCATCCAGGATTTGGAGGGGACATTTGCTAATCTGCGCAAGATCAACTTGAAGCTAAATCCGGAGAAGTTTGTGTCGGATTACGGGTTCCGGCAAACTATTGACGTTCGAATACTGGGGTGCGCACGAAGATCTCTCCCCCTAGCTCACAACCTTGCAACTATTGCAAAGCCTAGTTCGCCGAGCCCAAGGAACAAAGGACACAAGAGTTTATACTGGTTCAGACGACCATTGTGGTGTAATACCCTACTCCAGTGTGGTGTGGTGGATTGCCTTGTAGACTAGGGATGAACAAGTACAAGGGAAGAACGGCCTTCTGAGGAGAGGTGTTCTTGAGCGCGATGAGCTTGCGTAGTGGCCTTGGTGGAATGGATCCGGTCCCAGATCTGACAAGCTCAGATCCCTCCTTCGGTGGTGGCTAGTCCTATTTATAGGGGGCCAGGTCCTCTCCCCAAATATTAGGCGGGAAGGGATCCCACAACTGCCAGGTTGAAGGGGACAATGAGTACAAGTTATCCTGACCAAAGGTGGTCTTCGCCTGCCAAAGGCTCTTGTATTGACGCTGTCGTGGGCTTTGTGATGACCTCCGTCTTGCCGTCCTATTGGTCTTGGTCTCGTTGCACGACTATGGAAACCTTTGCCTGACACCTCGGGACTCCTCGCCTTCGCCTGCTTCTTTAGCACCGAAGAGGAAACTGGCACTCTGCGCCCGCCTGGCCTTGGTCGTGATGGCTCACGTCACGGAAACCTCACGAGGTGCCCCTCTCCTTGATCTCTCCACTCATTGCGAGCCAGCCTAGTGAGGCCGCCCCTAAGTAGGTCTTGTGTCGTCCGTCTCGCGAGGCTTGGCCCCTCACTAGGGTCATGAGCATTGGTTGATGAAGATGGGTCGTACCCGGGCGATGGTGGGGCCACACCCTAGGACACAGGCAGGCAAGTCTGGGTACCCTCGTTCCCCGGACGCGGACAGTAGCCCCCGGGCCCAAGGCGTGCTCGCGCTTGGCTTCGCGGCGAAGCCAAGGGTCAAGTGCGGAGCGCCACAGGCCCCAATAGCCTATGGCCTTGATTGACGCGTGGCAATTGATGGGTGATGGGCGCCTCTATTTCCCAATGCTACCTCAGCAACTGCCTAACTTGATCAGTCCATGTCGCATACAGAAAAATGTCATAATTACCTTAGATCGTGGAGGCCGGCGGTTGGCCTCCGCCTGGCTATAAATGGGAAGGAGGGTGGAGCCCCCGTCACCCATCTCTTCCTCCACTCGTGCTACTTCTTCTTCTTCCTTGCTTTGCTGTTGTGCCGCATCACCCATGGCGCCGATACGGAGGTTCTCTGCCGCCGAGAAGGGGAAAGCCCCCCATGAAGAGCTTGGGCCCCTCTTGCCGAAGAAGAGGCTGGCTCGCTCGCGCGATGCCGCTGTAAGGCTGGAGGTGACGAGGCCTTGGTACGAACGGCCTCCCCCGAGTTATCCACTGCCTTTGTATGCCCACGCAGAGGGCTCCGGAGGAGGTAGCAAGGATCGACGACCCCCGCGCCACGGCCGCGGTGGCCGTGCAGCGGTAGCGCATGCAGCCGCCCCATGAACCCACGCCGAGGGCTCATCGCGTGAATTCGTGGTGTGGGTGGCGATGCCGCCTAGCATGTGGATCCGGTTCCCGCTGTTCTTCACTGACGTGATGCCTCCGAGGGGGCCACTGGAGCTGTGGTTGCAGAACGCTGGGTGCGACACCCTGGCGACGGGGGCAGAGGTCGAGGTCGTCTCCCCCGGCAAGGTCTTCATGACCCGAGGATGGGGTGAAGTCGCCCGCGTCTGCCCTGC
>NC_041390.1:325254789-325269565 GCF_002162155.2 Triticum dicoccoides
ACTCGCCATCCATTTCGAGTACGACGGCACCTCCATGTTGTTCTTCGAGATCTTGGAGGGGGCCACCAGGACGGTGCGGCGGTAGGCGCTCAGCCCACCCTTGGTCCTACCAACGGCTCCTCCAGCAGTAGCGAGGGCTCCTGGTGGTCCAGCGACTCTCCCTAGCCCGACAAGACTCCAGAGACAAGCGACAATAGCTACGTGCCCCCGTGCTCACGCCATGACCGAAGCGCAGCGACGGCGTCTGCCCGCCGCCGCAGGTGATCTGGATGGGGTTGGCGCCAGCCCCTCGTGGGCCACTATTGATGATGGCATCGGCGGTGATGCCTGTAGATAGGGCTCATGGAAACTTCTCCGTTTGTTCCCTACAAGGAGTCGAGATGAACCCCATGGGGGCATGTAAAGAGTCTGTAGTGTCTTTTGTCAATATTTCCCTTATTATGAAGATCTATGAATGTGTGCCTTGCTTTGGCTCGGTCCCCCATTTCCGTCCTCGCGGTAGCCTAGTGCTCTACACCAATAGGTCCCGGTCCCCAGGCAGGCTGCACCCGTCGCTGGTACGCCAGGTCGCGATGCCATGGTCAAAGATAGGAGGTGAGCGACCCGAGGTCCAGTAGGAGCTCCTGAGGCGCGATGCTCAAGAGGTCCCCTTTAGCATGCAAGAAACTACCTGAAGGTAGGAAAGGAAGGCGGCGTCACCGTAGCAAGGTTGCAAGAGAGGGGAATCTTGTGTAGCAGCACTTGGCTGATCCGAGTGTGAGACTTATCTTAGCGGTCCAATGTCGATTCCTTGTGCTGCGCCAGCTTTGTGTGCCAACTGGGTCAAACTCACGCGAGTCTCCCTCTCCTTTCACGCCCTTCTATGTGCTCTGCGTCTTCAGGTCCCGGCCCTCGAGCGAGCTCAGCCGCCGCCGGTATGCCAGGTCGCGATGCCATGGTCAAGGCCGGGGGTGACGGCTGGATAGCCAGTATGAGTTACTGAGTCGCGATGCTCAGGAGCCCCCCCCCTTTAACACGCAAGTGAATTGTGTGATAGAAAAGGGGGTGCGTATGGTAGCGTCCGCCATCAGCCTTCGGAGGTTCCTACAGGTCAGCGCCAAGGAGGAATATAGGCTGCAACCGTGTTTGCCGGTCTGCCACTTGTGGTTCCGCAAGAAGGTGAAGGCATTGAGGGCCTAGTGAGGTGACGTGCGCGGGGCGTGCTGCGAGCCAGACCTCGACCACTTGGATTTGTCAGTGTTGTAGGGACGGACCCGAGCACAAGCGTCGTGCCAGCATGAGTAGCCCCCATGGCGGGATGAGCAGGGGGCCGATGAGCAGTGCGGGTGTCCACGATGGGCAATAGTCGAGCAGGTGATAATCATGAAATGACTCAAACGAAGAGGCAGGTTAGCTCAAATTGACGCAAGAACGATACATGCCAGCAGGACGGACCCAAGCGGCCTGGGGATGATGCAGGCCAAGGGGCGCCCCCAGCAGGGTAAGCTAGAGATGCAAAAGGACACACGTCATAGGGGTAGGCCCGTAGAACTTGGGGATAATGCAGCCCGAGGGGCGCCCCCAACTGAACGAACTGAAAAGAGTCACCTGATAACGCTGCCGGAGTGGTGTTGGATTAGCCCATGATGCGCGCTGAAGGGTCTCTCTTCATGAGCCGCCTGGACCCTGAGCATCAGGAGGCTCCGGGGGTTCATGTGGTTACTTGAGGACCGTCGCCATCTCTGCTAGGACAGCATGATACCTAGCCTCCTGAGCCGCCAGGATGCTCGGCAAGTGGCGCTGGTGGGTGACGGCCGCGTTCGGCAAGCCAAATGGCATGCAAACGTAGCTGTGAGGTGGACCCTCCCACCGATCAACGCGAGAAGGACATAACGCTCCTGAGATGCAGCTTTGTTGATCCCTAGAATGTCGATGCAAGCGTGTAGCCCGCCGTCCTCACCAGGATGGGGGGCTACGCCAGGTGGTGGGTGTCGGTCGCCATGTATGGCCCTTGCCTCCTGAAGCTCTTGGGTCGCCTTGACGATGAACTCCTGAGCGCCGGGCGCTCCTCGCGCAGCGCCCTCCTGAAGGAAACGTGCGACGAAGTACGTCCCCACATGGTGCCCAAGCGCCTCCCTCATGACGTTGGCTAGGTCTGAGGCCCTCAAGAAGAGAGCCCCCAAGCGCTGCCCGAGGAGGGCACCGGGTGCATCTTCCTATGCGAGGGAGGGAGGTGCCCCAGCTGTGGGCGCAGGTCCTGAAGTGGTGCTGCTGGAGACGCTGCTCTCCCAAGTCCCCGGGAGGAGTAGCTGCTTCTTCCTCTTGGGGATGGCCCTAGGAGGGTGCGTGATGCGTTCGTTGTCGGGGCCTTAAATCGTGGTGGCTTGGAAGGCATGCTCAAGGAAGCACATCGCATCTCTTTCTTCGCAGGGTACCATGATGATGCCTCCACTCCTTGGAATTTTGAGGATGTTGTAGCCGTGGTGGGTCACTGCCATAAACTTGGCCAATGCTGGGTATCCGAGGATGGCGTTGTATGGAAGACGGATGTGGGCGACGTCGAAGTCGATGAGCTCGGTGCATTAGTTATTATGCTGGCGGAAGGTGACAGGGAGGCGGACTTGCCCTATCGGGGTGGTGGAGCCGTCGGTCACTACTGAGAAAGGCTTGGTAGGCTGTAGCTGATCATATGGCACTTGCAGGCTGTCGAATGTCTCAATGGACATGACACATTGAGCCCTGCGCCACCGTCGATGGCGGTCTTGATGACTTGGACGTTGCTGATGACGGGTGAACAGAGCATCGCAAGGACGCCGGCGGTTGCCGCACACTTGAGCTGGTCGGCCGAGCTGAAGGTGATGGCGCACTTGGACCACCTGAGCGGGCGCATGGCCTCGAGCCTGGGAAGAGCCACGTTCACCTCACGAGCAAACTGCTTGAAGATGCGCTAGGTGGCTGGGGCCTGAGCACCCCCCAGGATACAGGCGATAGCGTGTGGTTGTCATTCCTCCTTGGTGGTGGCGGCAGCGGAGGGAGCCCAGCATTGCCCTGAGGACGGTTCTCACGAGGCTAGTACCTCTAGGCGCCCTCACGAGGCTGGTCCTGCAAGTGCTCCTCGCGAGGCCGGTCATGCCACTCCTGATAGAGGCCGCGGTCATCCCAGCGTCCCACACTCCATCCTCCTCATCCTCGGCTGTAGCCCCGGTCGTTGCACTCGGGGCACCGACTGAAGAATCCATCTCGAATGGCTCTGAGCTCTTGGCAGTCGTTAGTGTTGTGGCTGTGAATGTTGTGGAAGGCGCAGAACGGACGACTGCCCTTAGACGACTCGGGGTGGTCCCGGCCACGCTTCGAGTCCGGCTGTGCTGTGAGCACGGCTATTCCTTTACACTTCATGTCCTTGGCCTTGGCCTTCTTCTCTTCAGGGTCAGCCAGAGGGAGCTCGAGGAGGGAGAGGCACCCCTCCTCAGCTCTTGCACACTTGGTCGCCATATTGAACATTTTGAGGGCCGAGCATAGCTATTCGTGGATGGTGAGCTCCTCCTACATCTTGATGTCACGGACGCCATCAGATCACGCGGAGATGATGGCCTCGTCCGTCACCTTGGGGATCTTGAGGCGAACCCTATTGAAGCACTAGATGTAGTTTTGCAGGGTTTCCCCTGGTTGCTGCTTGATGCGCCACAGGTCGCCTGCGGCTGGCGGGCAGTTGCGAGTACCCTGGAAGTTGGCGACGAAAAGCTCGTGCATCTCGCCCTAGGAGGAGATCGATCCTGCGGGCATGTTCAGGAGCCATGAGAGCGCCATCCTTGAGAGCCATGGGAAACCAGTTCGCCATGACTTTTTCGTCGCCGCTGCCCGCCATGATGCTCAGTTCGTAGAGCTACAGGAACTCTACAGGGTCAGGGGTGCCATCGTAGCACGGAGGCAGATCCGGCTTGAACTTGCCTGGCTAAACGATGGTGCACAGCTCGGGAGTGAAGGCTCGGCAGCCTGCTGTGGTCACCGGAGCCCTTCGTGGTGGTGGAATCTGGTCTTTGCACCCACGCACCGCCGCGGCAGGCGGCGCACGGTCCTGACGTGGTGGTGCGGGCAGTGTGGGGGCATTTTCTTGCAATCGAGGGACCTCCTGGCAGCTTCTTTCTTCATGCACGGGCAGATGGCATGGCGGATCATGCCGCGTGACCATGCGTCTTGGGGCGAGGACACCGTCTTGGTGCGAAGGATGCGGGGGTGCTCCGTAAGCCACATGTCTCGCTGCGAGGGCGCCGTATTGATGCAGGGGCGGTGGAGGCGCTCCGTGAGCCATGTCCTGCGCGGCTAGAGGCGGGCGAGGTAGCGAGAGAGATGGTGCAGGAGAACCCCCAGCGGCGCTGACGAGCTCGGCGATGCGGTCCAGCCTGTCCTCGTAGAGGTCATCGATCGGGTGGTAACGCAGGAGCTCGCGTGCCATGAGCAGCGCGCCTTGCACATATGTGGATGTGCGACGAGCGTGGGACGACGAGCTAGCCGTAGTCAGCGATGGGGTGGCGGTGCCGCCTGTAACACCCCGGATGTAACTTTCCCAATTTGTACTCCAACTCTTGCCGTTTTCGGTGTTAAGTTATTTTATTTTCTTGGGTTCGGGTCTTTGTCTCTGTGTGTTTTTATCGTTGTCATGCATATCATATCATGTCATCATGTGCATTGCATTTGCATACGTGTTCGTCTCATGCATTCGAGCCTTTTCCCCGTTGTCCGTTTTGCATTCCGGCGCTTCGTTCTCCTCCGGTGGTCATTTCTATCTTTCTTTCGTGTGTGGGGATTAAACATTTCCGGATTGGACCGAGACTTTCCAAGCGGCCTTGGTTTACTACCGGTAGACCACCTGTCAAGTTTCGTATCATTTGGACTTCGTTCGATACTCCAACGGTTAACCGAGGGACCGAAAAGGCCTCGTGTGTGTTGCAGCCCAACACCCCTCCAATTTGGCCCAAAACCCACCAAATCCTACTCCACCATCTAGAGCGTTCGATCACGATTGCGTGGCCGAAAACTGCACCTCATTTGGAATCTCCTAGCTCCCTCTATGCCTATATATACCTCCCCCCATTCCAAACCTCGGATCCCCTCTTCAAACCCTAAAAAAATCTGGCCCCGCCACCAACGGACATGTCCGCCGCCTGACCGGACGCGTCCGCCGCCGCGCCCCAGCCAACCAGGACCTGCCACGTGTCCCGCCTCCACCGGCGCCAACGAAGCCCGCCGCGGCCCGCGGAGGGCCCGCCCGAGCCGCCTACCGGGCCACGCGCCCCGCTGCCGTCTGCTTCGCGTCTGGCGCCGCGCCGCCCGCCTCTAGCCGGCGCCGCCGCGCCAACGGCCGCCGCCATCCACCGTCCCCGCGCTGACCTCGCCGCGCCCTTCGTCCGACCCCACCGCGCCGGCCGGCCACCGCCGCCACCGCTCCGGCGAGCTCCGCCGCTCGCCTCCACCGCCCCAGCCTCGCCCCCGACTCCGGCCTCTTCCACTCCGGCGATCCCCATCGCAGCTCCGGCGAGGGATCCGGTGAACCTCGTTTGGCGTGCAGATCCAGATCTGATGAACAGTAACCCTAGTTTGTTTTTTCTTCTTCTAAGTCCCGAAATTCCAGATCCATATGCTCCTGTTCATAGCCCCGTAACTTTGCATCCGTAGCTATGATTCATGCATATAGCATATCAAAATGTTCATCTCAGAGAGTACATCATTTCATTCCATTGCATCATGATTTATTGTGTGCATGATATGCCCTGATGCTCTACATATGTTTTGTTAAGGGTTTTGTCATCTCTCCGGAGGTGCAACCCATGTATTTTTCTGATGTGTTTGGTGACTAGTGCAAGCTTGCAAAGTGGTGCACATGGTAATTCTGTTTTCAGGGACTTAGCAATTCCACTAAGTCCTTGAGCTGTTTATCTCATGATACCATATGTTCATGTTGTTTCCTAGTGATCCATGCCTCTTTTGAGGATGATCAGTAAGGATGTTTTGTTAATCTTGTAGTGCTCTATCCATCCATATCTTTTCTTGCAATTATGCAGCAAACTAGCTTGAGTCAACCGAGCTCTACTTTTGCTACTTTGTGAATCTGGGCAGATTGTCAACTTGTTTGCAATTTTGCCGATGAGGTTGTAGTTGATCCGTGCGTGCTATGCTATTGTTCTTGCCATGGATAGCTTGCATTTTGTGTGTTCTTGATGGGTGTATGCTTAGATTGTCATGACTTGCACCGTAGTGAGTGCATCGAGCTCGTAAACATGCCTACTTGAGTTAAGTTTCAGCATGTGCCAGTTTTCACTAAGTCTAAAAACTGATTATGTTTTTGCGATGTTCACATGCTTGTTAGTATATTTTCTGATCCCTTTTGGCTCAAGGTCACTAAGGGACTTTTGTTAAACTCTTTGAGTAGCTCCATGCCATGCTTTACTTTTCCATGTTCAGGTCCTGTAGCATGTAGTTTTGTCGCTCCGAAGAGTGCTACCAGATCTGAAATTCCAGACAAGTGTTCATTGCACTAAGTCTGAGATATGTTTGCCATATGCATTTTTCCCATGCTTGTTTGAACCTGTTAATGGATGAATTAGCCGTACCTCAGTGCTAGACTTTTGTTAAGAATCATGAATGAATCCCTGCCATGTATTTTGTTGTCATGTTTGGGTGCTGTAGCATGTTCATCTCATTGCATTTAGATGGCTACTTGCTGTAAATTGCAGACCGGTGTCATTTTTGAATCACTTGCCATTTCCAAACCGTAACTCCGATCCCGACGTTCTTTATATCGTTTTCAAGCGATTTCATCTCATCTTTCTAGTGGCACACTTGGATTTCTAGGTGGAGGCCAGGTTCTTGCATTTCCTGTCATATCTTGCATTTTGCATCCCGCATTGCATCCCGCATAGCATATCATCATTGCATCATATTGTTTGGTCCTTGCACGTGGTTGATTGTATCCTTGTCGTTTATTTGTCTTGTTTGGGTAGAGCCGAGAGACGAGTTCGCTAACGAGGAGCCCGTTGAGTTTGCTTTCGAGGATCCAGTCAACTCTGACAACTGTGCAGGCAAGATGATCATACCCTCGAAATCACTACTATCTTTGCTATGCTAGTTTGCTCACTCTTTTGCTATGCCAATGCTACGATGCCTACCACTTACTTTCAAGCCTCCCAAATTGCCATGTAAAACCTCTAACCCGCCATGTCCTAGCAAACCGTTGATTGGCTATGTTACCACTTTGCTCAGCCCCTCTTATAGCGTTGCTAGTTGCAGGTGAAGATTGAAGGCCGTTCCTTGTTGGAACATCTATTTACTTGTTGGGATATCATTATATTATCTTGTTATCTAAATGCATCTATATACTTGGTAAAGGGTGGAAGGCTCGGCCTCTCGCCTAGTGTTTTGTTCCACTCTTGCCGCCCTAGTTTCCGTCATATCGGTGTTATTTTCCCGGATTTTGCGTTCCTTACGTGGTTGGGTTATAATGGGAACCCCTTGATAGTTCGCCTTGATTAAAGCTTTTCCAGCAATGCCCAACATTGGTTTTACCATTTGCCACCTAGTCTCTTTTTCCCTTGGGTTTCCGGAGCCCGAGGGTCATCTTATTTAAACCCCCCCGGGCCAGTGCTCCTCTGAGTGTTGGTCCAAATAGAGCCACTTGCAGCGCCACCTCGGGGCACCTTCAGGGTTGGTTTTAGTTGTACGTAGTGTTCATCTGAGTGTGCCCTGAGAAACAGATATGTGCAGCTCCTATCTGGATTTGTCGGCACATTCGGGCGGTGTTGCTGGTCTTGTTTTAACCTGTCGAGGTGTCTTGAAGAACCGAGATACCGAGTCTGATCGGAACGTCTTGGGAGGAGGTCTATTCCTTCGTTGACCGGGAGAGCTTGTCATGGGCTAAGTTGGGACTCCCCTACAGGGATTTGAGCTTTCGAAAGCCGTGCCCGCGGTAATGGGCAGATGGGAATTTGTTAATGTCCGGTTGTAGATAACTTGAACCTTAACTTAATTAAAATTAATCAACTGAGTGTGTTACCGTGATGGCCTCTTCTCGGTGGAGTCCGGGATGTGGACACGATGTTGGAGTAATGCTTGCGCAGGTTGCTCTCTAGTTTCTCGCTCACGCTTTGCCTCCTCTTCTCGCTCTCTTTTGAGAATAGATTAGCCACCATTTTTGCTAGTCGCTTGCTGCAGCTCCACTTATACTTACCTTGCCTTACCTATAAGCTTAAATAGTCTTGATCGCGAGGGTGCGAGATTGCTGAGTCCTTGTGGCTCACAGATTACTATTACACCAGATGCAGGGCCTGATGATTCCGCTCCAGGTGACGCGCTTGAGCTCAAGTGGGAGTTCGACGAGGACTCTCAACGTTACTATGTTTCCTTTCCTGATGATCAGTAGTGGTGCCCAGTTGGGGTGATTGGGACCGTGTCGCATGTTGGGTTCTCTTTTATTTTGGCGCCATAGTCGGGCCATGAGTGTTTGGTTGATGTAATGTTATTTATGTACTTGATTGATGTGGCGAGTGTAAGCCAACTATGTTATTTTCCCCCTTTATGATTTATATTACATGGGATGTTGTGAAGATTGCCTAACTTGCGACATATGCCTTCAATGCGATTATGCCTCTAAGTCGTGCCTCAACACGTGGGAGATAGAGTCGCATTGAGGGTGTTACAAGTTGGTATCAGATCCTTCCCCAACCTTAGGAGCCCCATTGCTTGATCGTTTTTAGCGGCCAAGTTGTGTCTAGAAAAAATGTTTTGAGTCATTTAGGAATTATATATCGGAGAGTTTAGGAATTCTTTTTACTTCCCAGTCTCCTCATCGCTCTGGTAAGGCATCCTGACGTAGAGTTTTGACTCTTCTCTTCTCAACATTTCACTAAAAAAAATTTAGGATCACGCGGGTATCTTGGAATCGTTCCGATGGTTTTATGATGAGAACATCGTCTTGGTGCCTCCTGTCAGGGGTTTAGTGGAAGTGTCCTGGGGAGTTGAGCTCTGAGGTGTTGTCATCATAATTTTATCGTTGCAGTTCTGGAATACCTAAGTTTAGTACGTCGACATCGAAAATCTCTTTTATGCAGTTCGTTGGTGAGATAACCTCGACGCCACCCAGTACTAGGGCGGGAGTTCGGGAGTATCGCCATAACTTGTATAACGGATGCTTTTCGAAGGTTGAGGTAGATGGTTTCCGAAGTTTTCTTGGTTATGTGTTGAAGGATGGATACAGCTGGATGTAGGATTTGCTAGATTTGGGTGAGATATTATGCTTCCCCTGTATCCCCAACACCTGATTGCATAACCGGAAAGGTTCGGGAGTTTCATAGGTGGGAATTCTTGTAGCTCTAGTTCTTCTTCCACGGATATTGGTTTGAGATTGGGATTTCTTACCGATTATTCGTTCTTGATCCGTACCTTGTTGATTTATTTCTCTACCGTAATTCTAAGTGGCTTCTCAATTTATGGACATGTGACCATTTCAAGAGGAATGCATTCGTTCATTTTGTTCGGATGTGAAGAATATATGTTGCAATTTTCATTCTGTTGGATTCATCTTCAATATTTGTCTATCAATGTGCTAATGGTGGTCAACCACTTCAGGATGGCTCCTCCAACGCGCACGACTCCGAATCCTGATCCGCCACCACCTCCAGCTCCTCCAGAGGCATGGAAAGCTGTGATGGCCGCAACCAATGCAAACACAAAGTTGATCATGCAAATTCTTCAAGAGCGCAATCAAGGCAACCAAGGGAATCAAGGCAACAATCAGAATCACTTTGCTACACTCAACCAGTTCCTTGCTAACGGACCAAAGACTTTCAGCAATTGTGTTGAGGCAACCGATGCTGACGATTGGCTTGTGGATCTGTGCAAGCATTTCGAGTGCAGTAACGTCAGGCCTAAGGACTTTGTCAAGTTCGCTTCCTTCCAACTCAAAGATCAAGCTGCAGAATGGTTCCAGCAGTACAAGGACTCCAGAGGTGGACGTGTTATCACTTGGGATGATTTTCGTCGAGATTTACGAGCTCATCATATTCCTCAGAGCGTGGTTGAAAGTAAGCGTGAGGAATTCCGCAATCTGAAGCAAGGCTCTTTGTCTGTCTATGACTACAACAAGTTGTTTCAGAAGCTCGCCCGCTTTGCCAAGCAGGACGTACCTGATGAGAAGAGCATGATATACCAGTTCAGGGGTGGTCTCAGAGAAGAAATTCAGCTAGCTCTTGTCCTCTTTGAGCCCTTGAGATACGATGAGTTCTACAACATGGCACTGAAGCAAGAGGCTGCTCAGTTGAGGTGTGATGCTTCCAAGAAGCGAGCCAGAGATGTTACTCCTTCTTCCTCTACTCAAGTGGCCAAGCAGCAGAAGTATTGGCTTCCTCCTCCTCCGCTCCGTCAGCCGTATCAGCAGAAGAGCAAAGGTGGCAGTGGTTCTTCCCACCCACCCAACCCTGACTTTCAGAACAAGACTTCATCTCAAGCTCCAAGATCGAGTGCTCCGTATCACCGTCCGCTTTCAGAGGTCACGTGCAACAAGTGCCAACAGAAGGGTCACTATGCCAACAAGTGTTTCAACCAGAGGCGACTTCCTCCTCCTCCTCCTGTCAGATCGGCAAGTACAGCTATGGTCAAGCATAACCCCAAGCACGCCAAGGTTAATTTGCTGAATGCAGCTCAGGCAGAGGACTCACTAGATGTGATTATGGGTAACCTTCCTGTTAATGATGTTCCTGCAAAAGTTCTTTTTGACACTGGTGCATCGCTTTCTTTTATTTCAACACCATTTGTGGCCAAGCATGATTTTGTGACCGAAAGGATTCCTGTTCCATTGAAGATTGTGTCTCCGGGCAAGCAAATGACTTCTAACAATTGCGTCCCGGATGTCTCTATCACCTTGGGTGACTACAAGTTTCTCTCTTCTCCGGTGGTTCTTGGCAACTCAGATATTGATCTTATTCTCGGAATGGATTGGCTTACTAAGCACAAGGCACATCTTGATTGTGCAGCCAGGTAGATTCAATTGACTCATTCGTCTGAGGATGTAATTGTCTTTGCCGCTCGTGATGATACCATCCGTCTGTTTTCTCTCAATGAGAAGGGTGAATTGGGTGCCATCTCTCAAATTCCAGTCGTTTGCGAATATCAAGACGTCTTTCCAGAAGAGCTTCCAGGAATGCCTCCGCACCGGCCAGTTGAATTCGTTATTGATCTTGAGCCTGGCACGGAACCTGTGTGCAAGCGTCCTTACAAGCTCGGACCTGAAGAGTTGAAGGAGCTGAAGAAGCAACTCAATATTCAAGAGAAAATGGGTCTCATCTAGCCTAGTTCTTCTCCGTGGGGTTGTGGTGTTCTTTTTGTGAAGAAGAAGGATGGAACGGACCGACTTTGTGTTGATTACCGTCCATGGAACAAGAAGACCATCAAGAACAAATATCCACTTCCCAACATCAATGAGCTGTTCGAACAACTCAAAGGTGCCCAAGTATTCTCCAAGCTTGATCTCCATATGGGTTATCATCAGATTCGAATCCGTGAGCAAGATATTCCCAAGACGGCTTTCAGGACAAGCTATGGTTCATATGAATACACTGTCATGTCTTTTGGCCTCGCCAACGCTCCTCTGACGTTCTCTCGCATGATGAGCTTCATCTTCAACGCCTACACCAATGACTTTGTTTTGGTCTATCTCGACGACATTCTGGTTTTCTCGAAGAACAAGGAAGATCATGCCAAGCACTTGCGTTTGGTACTCGATAAGCTCAGGGAACATCAGTTCTACGCCAAGTTCTCCAAGTGTGAATTTTGGCTTGATGAGGTTCTTTATCTTGGTCATATCATCTCTGCCAAGGGCATTGCCGTGAATCCTGAGAAGGTGTCTGCAATTGTGAAATGGGAACCTCCTCAGAACGTGAAGCAACTCCGTAGCTTCCTCGGTCTCGCAAGCTATTGCCGAAGATTCGTTGAAAACTTTTCTAAGACTGCGAAGCCTCTCTCAAATCTTCTCCAGAAGCACGTCAAGTACGTTTGGTCTCCCGAATGTGACATTGCTTTCAACACTTTGAAAGAGAAATTGATCACTGCTCCAGTTCTGACTCCGCCTGATGAATCCAAGCCGTACGAGGTCTTTTGTGATGCCTCTCTCCAAGGTCTTGGCGCAGTTTTGATGCAAGAGAAGAAAGTGGTTGCTTATACCTCTCTCCAGTTGAAGCCTAATAAGAAGAACTACCCCACTCATGATCTTGAGTTGGCGGCAGTTGTGCATGCTCTTTTGACTTGGAGACATCTCTTATTGGGAAGAAAAGTGGACATTTTCACTGATCAAAAGAGTCTCAAGTACATCTTCACTCAGCCTAATCTCAACCTCAGGCAAACTCGATGGGTCGAAATGATTCAAGAGTATAATCTGAGTATCGAGTATACTCCAGGCAAGGCCAATGTGATTGCTGACGCATTGAGCAGGAAAGCTTACTGCAACAGTCTGATTCTCAAGCCTTATCAACCCGAGCTTTGTGAAGCTTTCCGCAAACTTAATCTGCAAGTTGTTCCTCAAGGTTTCCACGCCAACCTTCAAGTCTCTCCTACCTTAGAAGACCAGATTCGCCAAGCCCAGCTTCTTGATGCTATGGTGAAAAAGGTGAAGATTGGGATTGCCAAGAGTCAACCGAAGTACAAGTGCTACCGCCTTGATGACAAGGACACTCTCTTCTTCGAGGATCGTATTGTTGTACCCAAAGGTGACCTCCGTAAAGTGATCATGAACGAGGCTCACAATTCTCTCCTCTCCATCCACCCTGGGAGCACGAAGATGTATCAGGACCTCAAGCAAGCTTATTGGTGGACTCGAATGAAGCGCGAGATTGCTCAATTCGTGAATGAATATGATGTCTGCAGAAGAGTGAAGGCAGAACACCAAAGGCCAGCAGGTCTCCTCCAACCTCTTGCCATTCCAGATTGGAAGTTTGACCACATTGAAATGGACTTCGTGACTAGGTTTCCAAAGTCCAAGCATGGCAATGATGCTATATTCGTTGTCATCGACAAACTTACCAAAGTGGCTCACTTTCTGCCTATCAAAGAGTCGATCACTGCAGCTCAATTGGCGGAACTCTATACCTCTCGTATTGTCTCTCTGCACGGTATTCCTCAAGTGATATCTTCAGACCGTGGCAGCATCTTTACATCCAAGTTTTGGGATTCTTTTCAGAAGGCCATGGGCACCAACATCCGCTTCAGCACAGCTTTCCATCCTCAAACTAGCAGTCAAGTCGAGCGTGTCAACTAGATTCTTGAAGATATGCTCAGGGCTTGTGTGATCTCCTTCGGCATGAAGTGGGAGGATTGTCTTCCTTATGCTGAATTCTCCTACAACAACAGTTTTCAAGCAAGTTCGGGCAAGGCCCCATTTGAAATTCTGTATGGCAGGAAGTGCCGTACCCCTCTCAACTGGTCAAAAACCGGTGAACGTCAGCTTTTTGGGAAATGACTTAATCACAGAGGCAGAGGAAATGTGCAAAGTCATTTGTGATAACCTCAACGCAGCCCAATTCCGTCAGAAGAGCTACTATGATAGTAAGCACTGTGATTTGGCTCTCGAGATCTGAGATCATGTTTACCTCCGCGTCTCTCCTATGAAAGGTACTCGTCGCTTCGGTATCAAAGGGAAGCTTGCCCCTAGATATGTGGGACCTTTCAAGATTGTCAGCAAGAGAGGCGACCTCGCCTATCAACTTGAGCTTCCTTCAAACTTTGCAAATGTTCATGACGTGTTCCATGTCTCTCAGCTCCGAAAGTGCTTCAAGACTCCTGACTGCACCGTCAACTTCGAGGACATTGAGCTCCAAGAAGATCTCTCCTATCGTGAGCACCCAGTTGCTATTCTTGAAGAGACTGAATGCAAGACTCGCAACAAGTCAATCAAATTTCTCAAAGTCAAGTGGTCACACCATTCCGACCGTGAAGCTACCTGGGAACGCGAGGATCACCTCCGTTCTGAGTACCCGGTGTTCTTTCAGTCCTAGATCTCGGGACGAGATCCTTTCGTAGTGGTGGAGTGTTGTAACACCCCGGATGTAACTTTCCCAATTTGTACTCCAACTCTTGCCATTTTCGGCGTTAAGTTATTTTATTTTCTCGGGTTCGGGTCTTTGTCTCCATGTGTTGTTATCGTTGTCATGCATCTCATATCATGTCATCATGTGAATTGCATTTGCATACGTCTTTGTCTCATGCATTCGAGCCTGTTCCCCGTTGCCCGTTTTGCATTTCGGCGCTTCGTTCTCCTCCGGTGGTCATTTCTACCTTTCTTTCGTGTGTGGGGATTAAACATTTCCGGATTGGACCGAGACTTGCCAAGTGGCCTTGGTTTACTACTGGTAGACCGCCTGTCAAGTTTCGTATCATTTGGACTTCGTTTGATACTCCAAAGGTTAACCGAGGGACCGAAAAGGCCTCGTGTGTGTTGCAGCCCAACACCCCTACTATTTGGCCCAAAACCCCCCAAATCCTGCTCCATCATCTAGAGCGTTCGATCACGATCACGTGGCCGAAAACCGCACCCCATTTGGACTCTCCTAGCTCCCTCTATGCCTATATATACCTCCCCCCATTCCAAACCTCGGATCCCCTCTTCAAACCCTAAAAAAATCCGGCCCCGCCACCGACGGACATGTCCGCCGCCTGATCGGACGCGTCCGCCGCCGCGCCCCAGCCAACCAGGACCTGCCACGTGTCCCGCCTCCACCGGCGCCGCCGAAGCCCGCCGCGGCCCGCGGAGGGCCCGCCC
>NC_041390.1:325270188-325299851 GCF_002162155.2 Triticum dicoccoides
CCGGCCACCGCCGCCACCGCTCCGGCGAGCTCCGCCGCTCGCCTCCACCGCCCCGGCCTCGCCCCCGACTCCCGCCTCTTCCACTCTGGCGATCGCCGTCGCAGCTCCGGCGAGGGATCCGGTGAACCTCGTTTGGCGTGCAGATCCAGATCCGGTGAACAGTAACCCTAGGTTGTTTTTTTTCTTCTAAGTCCCGAAATTCCAGATCCATATGCTCCTGTTCATAGCCCGGTAACTTTGCATCCGTAGCTCCGATTAATGCATATAGCATATCAAAATGTTCATCTCAGAAAGTACATGATTTCATTCCATTGCATCATTTTCATTTGAGTTCATATTGATGCCCGAAATGCTGTTAGAAGAGGGTTACTTGAGATAATTGTTAGATCTGCTACTCCGTTTAGGTTTTTGTCATTTTTGCCATGATTATTGTGTGCATGATATGCCCTGATGCTCTACATATATTTTGTTAAGGGTTTTGTCATCTCTCCAGGGGTGCAACCCATGTATTTTTTTGATGTGTGTGGTGACTAGTGCAAGCTTGCAAAGTGGTGCACTTGGTAATTCTGTTTTCAGGGACTTAGCAATTCCACTAAGTCCTTGAGCTGTTTATCTCATGATGCCATATGTTCATGTTGTTTCCTAGTGATCCGTGCCTCTTTTGAGGATGATCAGTAAGGATGTTTTGTTAATCTTGTAGTGCTCTATCCATCCATGTCTTTGTTTGCAATTATGGAGCAACCTAGCTTGAGTCAACTGAGCTCTACTTTTGCTACTTTGTGAATCTGGGCAGATTGTCAACTTGTTTGCAATTTTGCCGATGATGTTGTAGTTGATCCGTGCATGCTATGCTATTGTTCTTGCCATGTCTAGCTTGTATTTTGTGTGTTCTTGATGGGTGTATGCTTAGATTGTCATGACTTGCACCGTAGTGGGTGCATCGAGCTCATAAACATGCCTACTTGAGTTAGGTTTTAGCATGTTTTTGCGATGTTCACATGCTTGTTAGTATACTTTCTGATCCCTTTTGGCTCAAGGTCACTAAGGGACATTTGTTAAGCTCTTTGCGTAGATCCATGCCAATGCTTTACTTTGCCATGTTCAGGTCATGTAGCATGTAGTTTTGTGGCTCCGAAGAGTGCTACCAGATCTGAAATTCCAGACAAGTGTTAATTTCACTAAGTCTGAGATCTGTTTGCCATATGCATTTTTGCCATGCTTGTTTGAACCTATTAATGGATGAATTGGCCGTAGCTCAGTGCTAGACTTTTGTTAAGCATCATGAATGCATCCCTGCCATATATTTTTTTGTCATGTTTGGGTGCTGTAGCATGTTCATCTCGTTGCATTTAGATGGCTACTTGCTGTAAATTGCAGACCAGTGTCATTTTTGAATCGCTTGCCATTTCCAAACCATAACTCCGATTCCGGCGTTCTTTATATCGTTTTCAAGCGATTTGATCTCATATTTCCAGTGGAACACTTGGATTTCCAGGTGGAGGCCAGGTTCTTGCATTTCCTGTCATATCTTGCATTTTGCATCCCGCATCGCATCCCGCATAGCATATCATCATTGCATCATATTGTTTGGTCCTTGCACGTGGTTGATTGTATCCTTGTTGTTTGTTTGTCTTGTTTGGGTAGAGCCGGGAGACGAGTTCGCTAATGAGGAGCCCGTTGAGTTTGCTTTCGAGCATCCAGTCAACTCTGACAACTGTGCAGGCAAGATGATCATACCCTCGAAATCACTACTATCTTTGCTATGCTAGTTTGCTCGCTCTTTTGCTATGCCAATGCTATGATGCCTACCACTTGCTTTCAAGCCTCCCAAATTGCCATGTCAAACCTCTAACCCGCCATGTCCTAGCAAACCGTTGATTGGCTATGTTACCGCTTTGCTCAGTCCCTCTTATAGCGTTGGTAGTTGCAGGTGAAGATTGAAGGCCGTTCCTTGTTGGAACATCTATTTACTTGTTGGGATATCATTATATTATCTTGTTATCTAAATGCATCTATATACTTGGTAAAGGGTGGAAGGCTCGGCCTCTCGCCTAGTGTTTTGTTCCACTCTCGCCGCCCTAGTTTCCGTCATATCGATGTTATGTTCCCGGATTTTGCGTTCCTTACGCGGTTGGGTTATAATGGGAACCCCTTGATAGTTCGCCTTGATTAAAGCATTTCCAGCAATGCCCAACATTGGTTTTACCATTTTCCACCTAGCCTCTTTTTCCCTTGGGTTCCGGAGCCCGAGGGTCATCTTATTTAACCCCCCCCCCCGGGCCAGTGCTCCTCTGATTGTTGGTCCAAATAGAGCCACTTGCAGCGCCACCTCGGGGCAACTTGAGGGTTGGTTTTAGTTGTACGTAGTGTTCATCTAAGTGTGCCCTGAGAAAGAGATATGTGCAGCTCCTATCGGGATTTGTCGGTACATTCGGGCGGTGTTGCTGGTCTTGTTTTAACCTGTCGAGGTGTCTTGAAGAACCGAGATACCGAGTCTGATCGGAATGTCTTGGGAGGAGGTCTATTCCTTCATTGACCGTGAGAGCTTGTCATGGGCTAAGTTGGGACTCCCCTGCAGGGATTTGAACTTTCGAAAGCCGTGCCCGCGGTTATGGGCAGATGGGAATTTGTTAATATCCGGTTGTAGATAACTTGATCCTTAACTTAATTAAAATGAATCAACTGAGTGTGTTACCATGATGGCCTCTTCTCGGCGGAGTCCGGGAAGTGGACACAGTGTTGGAGTAATGCTTGCGCAGGTTGCTCTCTAGTTTCTCGCTCGCGCTTTGCCTCCTCTTCTCGCTCTCTTTTGCGAATAGATTAGCCACCATTTTTGCTAGTCGCTTGCTGCAGCTCCACTTATACTTACCTTGCCTTACCTATAAGCTTAAATAGTCTTGATCGCGAGGGTGCGAGATTGCTGAGTCCCTGTGGCTCACAGATTACTATTACACCAGATGCAGGGCCTGATGATTCCCCTCCAGGTGACGCGCTTGAGCTCAAGTGGGAGTTCGACGAGGACTCTCAACGTTACTATGTTTCCTTTCCTGATGATCAGTAGTGGTGCCCAGTTGGGGTGATTGGGACCGTGTCGCATGTTGGGTTCTCTTTTATTTGGGCGCCATAGTCGGGCCATGAGTGTTTGGTTGATGTAATGTTATTTATGTACTTGATTGACATGGCGAGTGTAAGCCAACTATGTTATTTTTTCCCCTTTATGAATTATATTACATGGGATGTTGTGAAGATGCGATTATGCCTCTAAGTCGTGCCTCGACACGTGGGAGATATAGTCGCATCGAGGGTGTTACACTGCTGTCCCGCCGCACAGAGGGGTGCAACGATGATGCTTGCTGCTTGTTCACTGCTGGGCCGATAGTGGCATTGGCAGCAGGTGATGGATAATGGCGAGGAGGTCCCCCAACGGGCGCCGTCTGGGCGACGCGAGCGGCGAGGGCGGCGCAGCGCTCAGCACAGGCTCGGCGAGCGTTTGACATGGATGCGATGGAGTTGCTGAATGTGGATCGACAAAGGGAAAGCTTCAGCGCACCCCTACCTGGCGCGCCAAATGTCGTATTACGGGTTCCGGCAACCCCTTGAGGTTCGAACACTTGGGTGCGCACGAAGATCTCTCACCCCTAGCGCACACCCTTGCAACAATCACAAAGCCTAGCTTGCCGAGACAAAGGAACAGTGGACACAAGAGTTTATACTGGTTCGGGCCACTATTGCGGTGTAATACCCTACTCCAGTGTTGTGTGGTGGATTGCCTTGTAGGCTGGGGATGAACAAGTACAAGGGAAGAACAGCCTCCTGAGGAGAGGTGTTCTTGAGCGTGATGAGCTTTTGTAGTGACCTTGGTGGAATGGATCCGGTCCCAAATCTGATGAGATCAGATCCTTCCCTTCGGTGGTGGCTAGTCCTATTTATAGAGCCCCGGGTCCTCTCCCCAAATATTAGGCGGGAAGGGATCCCACAAGGCCAGTCTGAAGGGGGACAACGAGTACAAGTTATCTTGACAAAATGTGGTCTTCGCCTGCAAAAGGCTCTGGTGGCGACGTCGTCATGGGCTCCATGATGACCTCCGTCTTGCCGTCTTGCTGATCTTGGCCTCTGGACTCCTCACCTGCGCCTACCTCTTTAGAAGAGGAAACTAGCACTCTGCGCCCGCTGGCGCCTACCTAGCCTTCATCGTCATGGCTCACGTCACAGAAACCTCATAAGATGCCCGTCGCCTTGATCTCTCGGATCCTTGCGAGCTAGCCTAGCGCGCAGAGTACAAGTTGCCTCTTTGGTGCTAAAGACGCAGGCGTAGGCGAGGAGTCCCGAGGCATCAGGCAAAGGTTTCCATATCGGTGCAACTAGACCAACACTAGTAGCACAGCAGGACGGAGGTCATCATGGAGACCACGACGGCGTCACCACCAGAGCCTTTGGCAGGCGAAGACCACCTTTTGTCAATATAACTTGTACTAGTTGTCCCCCTTCAAATTGGCCGTAGTGGGATCCCTTCCCACCTAATATTTGGGAATAGGACCCGGGCCTCTATAAATAGGACTAGCCAGCACCTTAGGAGGGAGAACTCATCTGGGACTGGATCCATTCCACCAAGGCAACACACAAGCTCATCGAGCTCAAGAACACCTCTCCTTACGAGGCTGTTCTTCCCTTGTACTTGTTAATCCCTAGCTCACAAGGCAATCCACCACACCACACTGGATTAGAGTATTACACAACAACGGTGGCCCGAACCACTGTAAAATCTTCTGTCTCTTGTTCCTCGGGTTCGGTGAGCTAGGCTTTGAGATCATGGCGAGAGCGTGAGCTAGGGGGTGAGAGATCTTTGTGCGCACCCCAGAGTTCGAACCTCAAGGGTTTTGTCGGAACCCGTAATCCGACATTTGGCGCGCCGGGTAGGGTTGCACTAAAGCTTCTCTTCAGTCAGCTGATCCGCCAACACCCCGCGGTCTTGATGTCCGGCGACCCAAGGACCAACGCTGACCAGTGGGCTTGTTGGCCCGTCAGGGCGGCACCATCCGCCCAGGGAGACCTGAACACCGCCGGACGCCGCGGGACGCGGGCGGCGCAGACCGATGCCTTCCACCCTCACACCGCGTCGTGCGCGGGCTGCCGCAAGATCCTCAAGCTATGCAACAGCGACGACACCACACACCCGACGGGAACAGGCGAACATGCCAGCCACACTCGTGGTGGCGCGGGAGCTGCTGCGGTGCCGACCGACGGAGAGCGGCCGCGACGCGTTGTTGGAACACGTCGCCAAGCTGCTGGATGCTGTAGCTAGGGGTACGCCACCTTTCCGCTCCCTACTTACACGTCGCCAAGGATGACGGGCCTCACTGCGCTTGCGTGCTCCTAGGTGCACCAGGAGGGCTCGCCAGCGTCAGCACGACCAGCGGTGCCGGACATCCGGCCGCGCCCTTTCCTTCCCGGGTGGCGTAGGTGCGGGCGTTGCTCCTCATGGTCCCAATCGAGCGCCACCCTACACCCACCAGGGAGGCGCACCAGGCTCGGCGGCGTGGGGCACGGGCTCCTCGGTGAACGTTCCAGAGAGGCAACTCAGGAAGCCTATGTGCCCCACATTGTGGATCAGGTGTACACGCCATAGGACGACCCCTGCACATTCCTCGAGCATGGCTGGGAAGCAGAGATGCTGGAAGTCAAGGCCTTCCATGAGCCACCCAGGAGCCTCGTCGGCCCGCCAACGACAACCACCGCAGGGTACCACTGATATCTCATGAGCAGGCTTATGCTAACCATGGGTTGCAGGTGGACCAGGCCACAGCGGCGGATGGCAAGGAAATGCGGTAGCCCCACTCTAGTCAGGGGCAGCGCACTGGGGGCTACATAGAAGGGGTCCGGAGCAAGGCCCCCCACATGTCGCGCGGGGCAAGGCGTCGCCCGAAAGTAGGTCCTCTGCCGGGGAGGCGCCGGAGAGCCCTCCCCCCTGCAGAGGGCCCATGGTCGCCGTGGGCGCCGCTAGCATCCCCTTTGCCCATTGGCATCGTCCTGGTTTCTGGACTACCCAATGGTGGTCGAGGGTGGCGCATGGCGGGGCCCTTGTCTGGCGATATGAAGCATGGCTCGTGCCTGTGAAGGTCTCCGCCTGTGACACTCTCACGTAATAATGAGTGGAGCTATAGACGCCCCGGAGTCTCCGGAGAGCCACCCTCGGGCCTCGGGGGCTCCCGCCCACGTCCTAGTGGAAGCACCATGCTCAGCTGGCCGTCGACACTATCCCCCAATGACTATGCTCACGGCCAACGAAAGTACCAGGCTCCGTGCTGGTGAGAACACAAGAAGACTAGCTAGGTGCCGGACGCGGCCATTTTCTTTCAACCCCTTTTCTGTAGCTCGATTTGCTGCCTTTTGGATTTGAACTCACAATCGTATTTTCATTGGCAAGCATGGGGGCCATCTTTTCTCGTTCATGTTGATTTCTTGAGTTTTCTGGCTCCGTGCCTTGTTTCGAGGCTAGCGCCTACTGCCCCTCCCTTACGAGCGCCTCACGAGTGGGGGCTCGGCGTGGGATGCGCGCGCATCTCACCGTGATCTAATGCTCGTCTCTCGCAAGGCCCTCTCAGGCGGACCAGCGGGCTCCTCAGAAGCTCAAAACCTCGCGAGCCCGCAGAGGACTCCCCTCGGGAGAACTACACATCGACAACTACAAGGCCAGTCTGAGGCCCGCCTAGACTAAGGTAAGTTACTACAGCAAGCTCGCGGAGGAACTTGAGAACTCGCAAAAGCAAGCCTTAAGTCTGGCTCAGGGAATAAAACAATAGTCTGATTACATGAGCGGCTCCCCCTCCCCAAAATACACTTACATCTTCGGGGGCCATGTGTCAGGACCCCGATTCCAAGTCACATTGATCTAGCCAGTAACACCTCATATCACTTTGCGGCCTCACGGACGGTATTCCCATGGGTGTCGCCTTACCATGGCCCGGGACCGTTTGCTCCTTTTTGGCTCACGGATATGATAGTGTCGCTAGCATCCATATGATAGAGAACCCGGGCCAACATGGCTAGTCGTGAACCCAAAGCGGCACTAACCTATGGGGACAAGCATACATGAATCACATCGAGCATGTCGGTCAACAGCGTGTGAATCCGGGCTGTAGCACTGGGCTAACAGGATTTCGGGAACCCGGGCTGTAGCAGGCTAGGCAGGACTTCGGATGTCACCGCGTGATATTTCCCCAAAGGGACAGACATAGGAACGAAGTGAAACACATGTCGGCCAGTCAAGTGTCCTGAGCAGTAGTGCTAGGCTAGCAGGACTCCGGTGAACCGAGCTGTAGCGGACTACTATGGCTCATGGAAGGACTAGACTACATTTCCCCATAAGAGATGCTGCCAAGGATAAACAACTAGATTGTCGGATCCCACACATACCAAGCATTTCAATCATACACACAATATGCTCGATATGTGTAAATACAACATGGCATCACAACATAACTCTATGACTCAAGTATTTAATCATTAGGCTCCGAGGAGCGAGAAATTACAAACATGGGTCTCATGGACCAACAATCATAGCATACAATTCAAGCACATGCGGAAGCTTAACATGTCTGAGTATAGACATCTATAAATGAAAAGGCTATGAAGCCTGACTATCTACTAGATCCTGCCGACGGCAAAAGATCGTAGCTGAGGTATCAAGCTAAACGTCGGAGTCCACGTGGAACTACTAACCAGACTGAAGCCTCTCTACAAAACATAAATTAAGAAAACGTGAGTACAAATGTACCCAGCAAGACTTACATCAGAACTATCTACATATGCATCGGTATCAATAAAGGGGGTGGTGGAATTTAACTGCAGCAAGCCAACTTTGACTCGGTGGCTAACCTGAACTACGACTGCAAGCAACTCTTTTGAGGTGGCGCACACGAGTCCACATATTCACCATTCAATACACCACTATGGATCCGCTCCCGTCTCCCTCCGAGAAGGCCATCCATAGCACTCACACTTATCTTGCGAGTTTTAGAGTATCCACTTTCACTTGTCTATGAACTGTTATAGGCAACCCAGACACGGCTATTCAATAGATGATATTAACCCTGTAGGGGTGTACTTCTTCACACACGCTCTCACCACTTACCGCCGTTTACACGACATGTACTCGGCAACCTTCAAGTGGAAGCCCAACGAGGGTGTCAGCCACGGCCTACCTAAACACTAAAGTCTCTAGTCCAGGTTTATCGCCTATCCAGGTTCCATCCGCAGGGAGTCCGGCCGAGGTTTCCACATACGGCCCCGGACAATGTGTACAGGGTTCCGAGACACCAAACGGGCGCCCGGCATGCCCGGCCACGGTGTATCTACCGCATCATAGCCCACCCCTAGGGTCAGTGCTATGCATGACCGCCAACACATATCCTATAAACACCAGAAACTTGTTGCAACTCCTGGATAGAGGACAAGGGTGATCAAGAAGCCAAGAGGGTCCATTAGTTTTGGGCCCAATGCATGGTAGTAATTGTTTCATGGATCACAAACACAGAACTGAGTTCCTGAGGACGGCTTCAATGAGACAACCCACCATGTACTCCTACATGGCCTCTCACCGCTACCTTTACCAAATCGTGTTCACACACTTAGCTCTCAACAGTAGGACATGTTTACACACCTCCGATTCATCCCTGATGAAACAGTCCTGACTCAACTCTAAGCAGTAGCAGGCATGACAAACAAGCTTGAATGAGTAGGCACATCAGGGCTCAAACAACTCCTACTCATGCTAGTAGGTTTCATCTATTTACTGTGGCAATGACAGGTCAAGCAGAGGATAAGGGGTTCAACTACCGCAGCAAGTTACAGAGGAATCGTGTTGTCCTAATGCAGCAAAAGAGAGCAGGAGCGAGAGAGTGGGATTGTATCGGAATGGACAAGGGGGTTTTGCTTGCCTGACACTTCTGAAGATAGTATAGTTCTTCATCGGTGTCATCGAACTCATCGTCGGAACCACGTCTATCGAGTGGGGACAAATACCGACAAACAAAGAGGAACACAATCAATGCAGTGCAACAATTATGATGCATGATAATGTCATGGCAATATGCTGTTGATTGAGCTAATGCAACTAGGAACCATATTGAATGAAGTTGGTTTGAACCAAGGGTTCAAATTCAAAGTCCATATGTGCTTATTTAAAAGTCATTTATGCAAATTGCCTTGTACAGCAACCCTAGGTTGTTCAAACATGCATGCAAATGCCATAAACAGATTCCTTGAATTTTTCTGATAATTTTTCATATATAATTTATCTTATTTGGAGTTACGGTTGAATTTTTATGATTTTTGGAAGTTTAGGGGATTTTCTGAAAATAAATAAATCATTTAGATTTATTTAAAATACAGGAAAGCATTACTGCGTCAGCCTAGCATCATGCTGATGTCATCTGGTCAACAGACGCGGTCCAGGTCAAACCTGACCAGTGGGACCCACTGGCCAGTAGTTAGTTAACTAACTAAAGTTAGTTAGTGTTAAACTAATAATAATCCTAGTTTAATTAGTGGTCTGGGGCCCACACATCAGTGACCCGGGGAGTCAAACTGGGCCCACCCAGTCAACGGTCAGCGGGGTCAAACCCGCGGGTGACTCGATGCCGGCGAGGCCTGAGACGGTGGCACGGCTCGAAAAACGCCCACAGGGCACGGGAGAGGCCGTTCTTGGGCTCGTTGGAGAGCTCTTTCAGGCGCGCATCTAGTGGGGGTGGAGGCCGGGTCTATCGTGGCCGGAGCCAACGACGGCGAGCTCCAAGGCGGTGGCCGGAGTTCGGCCATGTGCGGGGTTTGGGCTACAACGTGCAATCGCGGGAACTGAGGCGCTTGGGAGGCACTACGCGATGCGACAAGCATGTTGGGTAGCACGGGATGACCAAATGGTCGCCGGAGCGACACCGGCGACAAGCTCGAGCGGAGACGAGCTTTGGCCATGGTGGAACTATGGCCTAGAGGGTGCAAACGTGTGGGAAAGATGAGGGGAAAAGCGGTGAAGCTCACAGGGAGGTCGATGAGCAGATTAGTGGGCTCGGGGCGACCGAAGCGAGGCGAATTGATGAACAGCGTCCGGCGGGTACCGAGGTTGAAGACGTCCCGATGGCGGCGATGCAGGGCCTCCGGCGAAGCATGTCTCGGTGGGGAGGGCGAGGGCGTCGCGGCAGAGCTTCTGGACATGTCGGAGAGGCGAGGGGGAGGCGGTGGCCGCGGTGGTGCACGTCGGCGGCGGCGGGCGCGTTCGGGGAGAGAGCAGAGAAGGGGGAGGAAGCCGTGGGAGAGTGAGAAAAGTGAGAGGGGGACGAGGGAGAGTGCGTGGCACTCGTAGATGGCGTCCTGGGTGTCGGTAGAAGCAGGAGGTGGCCGGCGTGTGGCTGCGGGCGTCGGGCACGCGCCTCTCATCCTCCTGGCGAGAGGAGGGGGATGACTGGCAGCAGCCAGTGGGCTGGGCCGAGCTGGGCCAGGCCAGGGCGACAGGTAAGCTCTAACTCTCTCTCTCTCTCTCTCTTTTCTGTTTTCTTTTTCTATTTTCTGCAAGTGTTTTGGCTTTAAAATAAAATGCCAGAGCATTTTCAAAAATCATGAGCTTGCTTGTGGGCACTGTTTGGAATATTTCCAACAGTAACCATTTCAGCTCATGAGTATTTGGACATTTAAAATATTTATAAAATTTAAATGTCCAATTCAAATACATTATGGGTTAATTCAAAAATCTAGGAATGGCCTATAAATATGTTCATCATTTTTGTCAGAGGTTTTCACCTTTATCCAAAATCGTGAACATTTCCAGAGGGCATTTTGGATTCACTGAAAATATTTTTAAGTTGAACCTATTTGATTTGGTTCTGGTGCTAGGGTTTGAACAGCCCCCATTTCAACTTTTCAAGAATTACACATGATGGTATGATGATCAAGCAAGGTCAAGCAAAGGCTAAGCCAGGGCTGTGACAACTCACCCCCACTAAACAAGAATCTCGTCCCGAGATTCAGGACGTGAGGTAAGAAGACAGAGGGGACACAAGGCTAACACGGTCTTCACGATCCTGGTTGCACTTCATAGGAACACTGACACGATCACCATCATTGTCTCAATGTCTTGCTCTGAGAACTCCATCCAACACGATAACAGAAAGAAAAGAAACTCTCAAAGAATCAATCTTCTCGAAGATCGAGCAACCGACGATCAACTCTCAGAATGAGACATAGCGACATCTGTCGAGATGAGACACGATACACACATCAAGAATGATGGAAATGAGCATATGACAAAGTTTAAATAAGTAGCGGAATTCCCACACCTAGGAGGGTGGTGAACGGTGTCAATGTATCGAGGAGTTGGGTTGCCATGATACCACAATGAGACACCTTAAAGAAGGTGACTCGCAAAGATATTCCCTTAAGTGGCAAAAAGAATTACTTTTGATACATAGATCATTGAAACTCTTCATTCCAGCTTAAGGCAATTTACAACTGATCGTTTGAAATAGCTCGAGGAAATGGCATACTCGGACTAGGATGGATGATGTGGACTACCTTGTTGAAGACAACGCAAGGGATGCTTTTGCTTGCGCGTGTTCTCAGGAACTTGAGCATTTCCATATTCATCAAGGTTCTACCAACATCCATGTCGAGAATCCTGGCAACACATCTTACTACCTTGACAAATAGTGATGGACAATGCAGATGCATAGAAAGACACCCCTTCCTCAGATTTCACATTAGCGAGGCCAAGGGAACGAAATCTGGATGATCGACCGAGAGACATTTAGCACTCCGCTTCTAATGTTCTCCTTGATGTGCTAGCGCAACCCATTTGTAGATATGGTTTGATAACTAGAACATCAAGTAAAAGGTCGGACATTCGGAAGCTTAAGAATCCATAAGGAATAACTACGGAGGCAGATCCTGCGAGATCCTTATGGGGAGGTGACCAACTTCTTCAACCAAGATTTTACAATAATTGACCTTCCGGCTAGGTGGGTTGGCCACGACATCCACGTTACCGGGTTAATGAGAGAACAATATTATAATTCTTGGGACACGTTCCAACCATCATATCTGCCTAAGATTCAGATCTGGTGGGTATCAGGATATTCCAGACTCATCGAATCTAGGAAGAAAAGTGATAGTTTGCAACACAAATCGACGAGATGACGTTGCGAGATTCTCGGGAAATGAACTACGATAGCAAGCTCCAGAACATGAGTTGGTCCTGCTAAACACATGTGAACATGTTGTACTAGACAAGCATGACCACATAGTAGTCTTATAGTAAAACACTACCGAGTTCAGATTGGGAACCATCATCGAGGATAACGAAGTCCTAACATAGGTCATGACTAGTTCTTATGAAGGAACTACTTCTTCTTGAACAAATGAATCAGTGGCTTGGTGTGCTAGGGATACGTATGGAATGAAGATGATCAGTCTATCAGACCATAGAATACTTCGCACGTGCATGACTAACTTGGGATGATTCCAGAGGAGGTAAAACAAGCCTTCTCAAATTCATGGCGGCAACTTGCATCAAGTGCACATGAATTAGAGGGACTCACTTCTTTCGTCCAAACATATGCTTCACGAACGGTTCATGAAGAAAATGCTTACCCAAGTTTCCAACACTAGTGTAATGTTCAACCAAATCATGGAGGAGACCAAGATGTTGTCGATGGGCTCAACAATAATTCATCCAGGTTTCCGTATAAATGGAACTCCACAATCATGTGAACAAGGTGTTAGCATTAGTCAGACCCAAAAGGTATAATGGTGTATGCTCAAGGAACAACCACGAGTAACACAACATTACGATTATCGTTGGTTCTAATTTGATTTGACGCTAGCCCATACTCAAATCACCGACAGTTGATCACGAGGATCAATCGATGAAGATGTCATCTTTCTTCAACACACACACACCAAAGATATCCCTTAACATGATCTAAGTGAGACAAGATTTTATCTTCCAACTCTCCAAGTTATTGTTTAGCTTAACCAACTAACTCAGGGGTATCCAACACAGATTCTTGGAGAATGGGTGGTTTGGAGGAAAAACCAGCATGATCATGAACTCAACATAGCGGTGAGGTGACAACCTGGTAATACTTCCGAGAAGATATTCGGAACATCACGAACCAGCGATATGTTACTAAGCTCGAGAACAATCTTGCTTTTCAAAGCAAGAAGATATGAATAAATAAGCAAGGGATTGAATAATCCTAACTCATTGATCAAAGAGTGCACCAGAAATAAGGACAAGGTAGCATGATCAATCCTACAATAGTGTTTTGATAACCAACACGCTAAGAATGATTTAGTGTCCATTAACTACCGAGCAACACGGTTGCTAGGAGTATTGATTTCACACATCATGATTCACTTGCCGGCATTCCGGTTGCGACAACACGGGACCGAGGAATGAAAAATGATGGCAAGCAGTATCACTGCGTCAAGAATTCATGAGAGATGGTGCAATTCTCATGACAATCCTGACATAAAGGGGGTAATACTCCAGGGTAGAACAGAGCAAAAGTTGGATGGGCATTTGATCTGTAGAACACAACTACTTTGACCCAATCCTGGATACGGATGAGGTACTGGAGTTTGTTTTTCCTAGTCATTCTGAAATAGGATGGCTTAACGGACCACAAGAATAATAAGCATTGATAACATGGATGCACAATTACTCCTGACTATCAATTGATAGACGATGGTCTGAATACAAATGAAGAGGGACAACTCAAGAAGACATATATCTTTCTGGGTTGTGGATGCATAGATTAACATGTCGAACCAAGTTCAATAGGTTTCTTCCAGATAACCCATGCAGAAAGGTAGAACTGGCAGAATCACAATTATGAATGGAGGACTCCTCAAGAGTACTCTGATTGTGATATTTTGGTTCAAAGAACTTCTGCCTTAATGCTTCATGGTATTTGGAAGAAGGAAATACCACGGACCTCAAGGACTATCGCAAGGTTACTAATATCCTAAAGGAACGAGCAAACACTATCAACAGGAGGTAAGTAGGGTGAATCTTGGGTTCAAGAACCCAGGAATGGAATACCTACTACTAAATGGCATCACGGGATGCTTTCGAGAATGGTGGCCAAAATCATCACACTGGGACACAAAACAGGGCTAGGTTACTAGATGATCCCCTAAGACACCTAGGGTCATAATAATAATTCCAACATATATGTCGAGGCAATAGAGTACCTCAACTGACCGGTAGTGTGATTAATCTGGCCCAATGGACATCAGGTACAGGAGGAAGGGGTTTGCAAATGCATCAGACTACTTAGAAACCTGGGATGACTCGGACAACATAACAGCTGTAAATGCTCAAAATTATTTGAGACATCCTGCAAAATAGTGGCATAACCACTCAACAACACAATATCAAGGTTCCGAGATCAACTGTCAACATACAGAAGTAGTAGGAACGGAACTGAGGCTTGAAACTATCAATTCTATAAGTCTATGGATTAGTAACTCGTCATCCTGATAGATAGATGAGAAGGCCTAGTTCTTAATCCCCGTAGAAAAGAAGAGGTTGACTCAGATCAGAAGGGCATAGGGTAAAGGAGTAAAAAGAGCCTTATGTTCCCTTCCACAATCAATTCCCTTACATAACTAAAGCATTTCTAGACTCGACTACGACCAGTTTGGCTTGGTAATCCTACAGGCAATCAGGCTCTGATACCAAATCTGTCAGGACCCCGATTCCAAGTCACATTGGTCTAGCCGGTAACACCTCATATCACTTTGCGGCCTCACTACCGCTATTCCCACGGGTGTCGCCTTACCATGGCCCGGGACCGTTTGCGCCTTTTTGGCTCACGTATATGATAGTGTCGCTAGCATCCATATGACAGAGAACCTGGGCCAACATGGCAAGTCATGAACCCAAAGCGGCACTAACCTATGGGGACAGGCATACATGAATCACATCGAGCATGTCGGTCAGCAGCGTGTGAATCCGGGCTGTAGCACTGGGCTAATAGGACTCCGGGAACCCGGGATGTAGCAGGCTATAGGACTCCGGATGTCACCGCGTGACATTTCCCCGAAGGGACAGACATAGGAACGAAGTGAAACACATGCCGGCCAGTCAAGTGTCCTGAGCAGTAGTGCTGGGCTAGCAGGACTTCGGTGAACCGGGCTGTAGCGGACTACTATGGCTCATGGAAGCACTTGACTACATTTCCCCATAAGAGAGGCTGCCAAGGATAAACAACTAGATTGTCGGATCCCACACATACCAAGCATTTCAATCATACACACAATATGCTTGATATGTGTAAATACAACATGGCATCACAACATAACTCTACAACTCAAGTATTTATTCATTAGGCTCCGAGGAGCGAGAAATTACAAACATGGATCTCATGACCCAACAATCATAGCATACAATTCAAGCACATGCGGAAGCTTAACATGTCTAAGTACAGACATCTAGAAATGAAAAGGCTAAGAAGCCTGACTATCTACCAGATCCTGCCGAGGGCACAAGATCGTAGCTGAGGTATCAAGCTAAACATCGGAGTCCACGTGGAACTACTAACGAGACTGAAGTCTCTCTGCAAAACATAAATTAAGCAAACGTGAGTACAAATGTACCCAGCAAGACTTACATCAGAACTATCTACATATGCATCGGTATCAATAAAAGGGGTGGTGGAGTTTAACTGCAGCAAGCCAGCTTTGACTCAGTGGCTAACCTGAACTACGACTGCAAGCCACTCTTTTGAGGTGGTGCACAGGAGTCCACATATTCACCATTCAATACACCACTATGGATCCGCTCCCGTCTCCCTCCGAGAAGGCCATCCATAGCACTCACACTTATCTTGCGAGTTTTAAAGTATCCACTTTCACTTGTCTATGAACTGTTATAGCAACCCAGAAGTCCATTACCGTGGACACGGCTATTCGAATAGATGATGTTAACCCTACAGGGGTGTACTTCTTCACACACGCTCTCACCACTTACCGCCGTTTACATGACATGTACTCGGCAAGCTTCAAGCGGAAGCCCAACGAGGGTGTCGGCCACGACCTACCTAAACACTCAAGTCTCTAGTCCAGGTTTGTCGCCTATCCAGGTTCCATCCGCAGGGAGTCCGGCCGAGGTTTCCACATACGGTCCCGGACGATGTGTACAGGGTTCCGGGACACCAAACGGGCGCCCGGCATGCCCGGCCACCATGTATCTACCGCATCATACCCCACCCCTAGGGTCAGCGCTACGCACGGCCGCCAACACATATCCTATAAACACCAGAAACTAGATGCAACTCCTGGACAGAGGACAAGGGTGATCAAGAAGCCTAGAGGGTCCATTGGTTTCGGGCCCAATGCATGGTAGTAACTGTTTCATGGATCACAAACACAGAACTCAGTTCCTGAGGCCGGCTACAATGAGACAACCCACCATGTACTCCTACATGGACTCTCACCGCTACCTTTACCAAATCGTGTTCACACACTTAGCTCTCAACAGTAGGACATGTTTACACACCTCCAATTCATCCCCGATGAATCAGACCTGACTCAACTCTAAGCAATAGAAGGCATGACAAACAAGCATGAATGAGTAGGCACATCAGGGCTCAAACAACTCCTACTCATGCTAGTAGGTTTCATCTATTTACTATGGCAATGACAGGTCATGCAGAGGATAAGGGGTTCAACTACCACAGCAAGTAACAGAGGAATCGTGTTGTCCTAATGCAGTAAAGGAGAGCAGGAGTGAGAGAGTGGGATTATATCGGAATGGACAAGGGGGTTTTTCTTGCCTCGCACTTTTGAAGATAGTATAGTTCTTCATCACTGTCATCGAACTCGTCGTCAGAACCACGTCTATCGAGAGGGGACAAATACCGGCAAACAAAGAGGAACACAATCAATGCAGTGCAACAATTATGATGCATGATAATGTCATGGCAATATGATGTTGATTGAGCTAATGCAACTAGCAACCATATTAAATGAAGTTGGTTTGAACCAAGGGTTCAAATTCAAACTCCATATGTGCTTATTTAAATGTCATTTATGAAAATTGCCCTGTACAGCAACCCTAGGTTGTTCAAACGTGCATGCAAATGCCATAAACAGATTCCTTGAATTTTTCTGATATTTTTTCATATATAATTTATCTTATTTGGAGTTACGGTTGAATTTTTATGACTTTTGGAAGTTTAGTGGATTTTCTGAAAATAAATAAATCATTTAGATTTATTTAAAATACAGAAAAGCATTACCGCGTCAGCCTTGCATCATGCTGACGTCATATGGTCCACAGACGCGGTCCAGGTCAAACCTGACCAGTGGGACCCACTGGCCAGTAGTTAGTTAACTAACTAAAGTTAGTTAGTGTTAAACTAATACTAATCCTAGTTTAATTAGTGGTCTAGGGCACACACGTCAGTGACCCGGGGAGTCAACTGGTCCCACCCAGTCAACAGTCAGCGGGGTCAAACCCGCGACGACTCGACACCGGCAAGGCCCGAGACGGTGGCGCGGCTCGGTAAACGCCCACAGGGCACAGGTGAGGCTGTTCTTGGGCTCGTTGGAGAGCTCTTGCAGGCGCGCATCTAGTGGGGGTGCAGGCCGGGTCTATCGTGGCCGGAGCCAACGACAGCGAGCTCCAAGGCGGCGGCCGGAGTTCGGCCATGTGCGGGGTTTGGGCTACGGCGTGCAATCGCGGGAACTGAGGCGCTAGCGAGGCACTACGCGATGCGGCAAGCATGTTGGGTAGCACGTGATGACCAAATGGTCACCGGAGCGACACCGGCGACAAGCTCGAGCGGAGACGAGCTTCGGCCATGGTGGAACTATGGCCTAGAGGGTGCAAACACGTGGGAAAGAAGAGGGGAAAAGCGGCGGAGCTCACAGGGAGGTCGATGAGCAGATCAGTGGGCTCGGGGCGACCGGAGCGAGGCGAATCGATGAACGGCGTCCGGCGGGTACCGAGGTTGAAGACGACCCGATGGAGGCGATGCAGGGCCTCCGGCGAAGCATGGCTCGGTGGGGAGGGCAAGGGCGTCACGGCGGAGCTTCTGGACATGTCGGAGAGGTGAGGGGGAGGCGGTGGCCGCGGTGCTGCATGTCAGCGGCGGCGGGCGCGTTCGGGGAGAGAGCAGAGAAGGGGAAGGAAGCCGTGGGAGTGTGAGAAAAGTGAGAGGGGGACGAGGGAGAGTGCGTGGCACTCGTAGACGGCGTCATGGGTGTCGGCAGAAGAAGGAGGTGGCCGGCATGTGGCTGCAGGCGCCGGGCACGCGCCTCTCGTCCTCCTAGCGAGAGGAGGGGGATGACTGGCAGCAGCCAGTGGGCTGGGCCGAGCTGGGCCAGGCCAGGGCGATAGGTAAGCTCTAACTCTCTCTCTCTTTTCTGTTTTCTTTTTCTTTTTTCTGCAAATGTTTTGGCTTTAAAATAAAATGCCAGAGCATTTTCAAAAATCATGAGCTTGCTTGTGGGCACTGTTTGGAATATTTCCAACAGTAACCATTTCAGCTCATGAGTATTTGGACATTTGAAATATTTATAAAATTTAAATGTCCAATTCAAATATATTATGGGTTAATTCAAAAATCCAGGAATGGCCTATAAATATGTTCATCATTTTTGTAAGAGGTTTTCACCTTTATCAAAAATCATGAACATTTCCAGAGGGCATTTTGGATTCACTGAAAATATTTTTAAGTTGAACCTATTTGATTTGGTTCTGGTGCTAGGGTTTGAACATCCCCCATTTCAACTTTTCAAGAATTACACATGATGCCATGATGATCAAGCAAGGTCAAGCAAAGGCTAAACCAGGGCTGTGACACCATGCCCAAGCTTTCTGCGCGCAGGTTCAAGACAAGGAGCGCGGGCTCAATCGGACATGTCGCCCGAAGCATCTTCCGAATCACTCCCGGACATGCTACTGGCGTCGTCGCCAGCGTCGTTTTCACCATCATCGACCACGTCGCCTTCATCCTCCACGACTACCACTGCATCGTCGTTAGAAGCAAAAGCTCTTACTAGAGCATCCACGTTATCATCCACCCAATGCGCCAGGTTGTCCCGGATAGCTCGGGGCACTGGGGCAATGGCGGCGGCAAAGACGTAGTTGGGGTCACCATTCTGAAGATGGCTGAATATGCGGGAAAACACGCGCCCAAGGAGGCCACAACTCTTTTCATCAACGAGCTCGCGAGCCCTCTCAGCCCGGTCCTCCAGGCGCGTTGCAACGTTGGTGAAGAAGTGAAGATGGATGACATAGTCTTCTGCATGAGGATGAGGGGCGTATTCGTCACAGATGATGCCCAGCGCCCGATTGGCCCTCACCCTGAGCTCATGGAGCATGGGGGCGTGTTCGCGCTGCAACGTCGGTCGGCGGATCGCCTCCTCCCTGCTCTGCTACATGTGTTACTTAGCACTGGTAAGTCGCTGCTGAAGCGGGAGTAGTTCAGCATGGGCGAAGGCCAACTCGGCCTGTACGGAGATCAAGGCAGTTGCAGCAGCCTTCTCGCGCTAATCCGCCCCAGCCAACGTCAACCCGAGGGCAGTGGTCCTAACCTCAGCTTCGATGTAACGCCCTGGATACAACTTTCCAAATTTGTACTCCGACTCTTGCCTTTTGCGGAGACGCGATATTCCCTTCGTGGTTGGGTTTTGTTTTCGTTTTGCATTTTGTTCATGTCATGCATCTCATATCATGTCACCATGTGCATCGCATTTGCATACATGTTCGTCTCATTCATCCGAGCATTTTTCCCCGTTGTTCGTTTTGCAATCCGACACTCCTACTCCTCCGGCGCCCATTTTGTCCCGTTTCATGAGTGGGTGTTAAACTTTCTCGGAATGGACCGAGATTTGCCAAGTGGCCTTGGTACACCACCGGCAGACCGCCTGTCAAGTTTCGTGCCATTTGGAGTCCGTTTGATACTCCAACGGTTAACTGGGGAACCGTAAAGGCCTCGTGTGTGTTGCAGCCCAACACCACTCCTAAGTGGCCCAATAACCCATCCAAACCCCCTCCATCCTCTCAGCCGTTCGATCACGATCCCGCGGCCGAAAACCACACCTCATTTGGACATTCCTAACTCCCTCTACCTATATAAACACCTCCCCTTCCATTTTTCAGGCAGTACAATCCCTAACCTCCTCCTCCGCGCGCCGTGCCGGACTTGTCCACCGCCGCCGCCACGTCGCTCCGGCCAGTGAGAGGTCGCCACCTCAGCACCCCGCCCCTCTCCTCCACTCATCCGCTGCCACGTGGTGCCCCGCGCCTCTCCAGCCACCTCCCACCGCGCCGGCCACCCGGTGCCCAGATCCAGCCTGCCCCGGGGCCGAACCGGGCCGCGCTGGGCCCTCTCTCTGCTGCCGCTCGCCCGTCCCGGCGGCCTGAAGCCGCGCTGCCCCGCAGGTCTCCGTCGGCGCCCCGAGCACGCACTTCGCCGCCGCCGCTCGAGCTCCTGCCAGCGACCGCGCTTGCCGCTTCGCCTCCCGCGCGCGCCCGCGCCGCCTCTTCCGCGAGCTCGCCCACCATCTACTCCGGCGACCAGCCGCTGCAACTCTGGCGAGCCCCCACGTCTGCGGCCACCGTCTTCCTCCACTCCATCGAGAACTCCGGCGAGATCCCGGAGAATGGACGAGATCAACCACGCCCTCCATCCAAACGCGCGCCCTGGTCCTAGATCTCCTCGTCCCGCACGTCCTCGTCCCGTTGACTTTCGTAGGTCTAATTTTCCACCAAGTCCCAGATCTATGCTGTTTTATTGCTCTGTTCAGCATGCCATAACTTCATGTGTACTGCTCCGTTTTGCATGCATGATATATCAAAATGTTCATCATGATGCGCTCTTCATTTTGTTCCACTGTGCCATGCTTGTTTGAGTCCATCTTGATGCCAAATCGTGGGTGCAAGAGTGCTATAAAATGTTAGCTCCTGTTACTTAGCAGATTATGAGCATTTGTCATTTTTGCCACATTTATTGTATGCTGCATATGAGCATGAGCTCTACATGTGTTTTGGACTATGCCATGCCATCTTTACAGGGGTTTATACCATGTATTTTTGTGGTCAATGTGGTGACTAGCAAAAGCATGCATAGTATCTCTTGTAATATTGCTGATTTCAGAGACTTAGAGTTTCACTAAGTCTTTGCTCTGCTGTTATTTTTATGCCTTGTATTCATGTTGCTACAGTGAGATCCATGCTTCTTTTGAGTATGTTCAGTAAGGTTGATTTGGACATATGGTTGTGATCTATCCATCCGTGCCCCTGTTTGCAATTATGGAGTGCCCTAGCATGTTTAAATCTTGCTCTACTTTAGTTATAAAATGTTCCTGGCAGATTGTTTACGTGTTAATCAATTTTGCCAAGGTTGTTGTAGTTGATCCATGCATGCTATGAGATTGTTCTTGTCATGGTTAGGTTCTTGAACATGTCTTCTTGTTGGTAGTATGCTTAGCTTGTCATGCAATGCCTTGTGGTGAGTGAATCGAGCTCGCAAAGATGCCTTCATAATTCTATTTATGCCATGCTCAGTTTTTCTGTTGTCTGAGTCTGTTAACGAAACTTGCTATGTTTAGATGGGTGCCATCATATCTTCTGATCCTTTTTGGCTTATGGTCAGTAAGGGACTTTTGTTATATGCTTTGAGTAGATTCATGCCATGCCTTTGGTTGCTATGATCTGTTCCTGTAGCATGTTGTTTGCTTCCTCTATTGCTTCCTGATGTGAATTCCTCGCATGTTAGTATTTTCATGCTTGTTTGAACCTGCTCTTGTGTGATTTAGCCGTAGCTCAGTGTTCATCGTTTGTCAAGCCACTTGAGTAGATCATGGCCGTGTGATTTGTTGATATGTTAGAGTGCAGTAGGTTAATTTCTTGTTGCATTCTAGATGGCTTCGTGCTGTTAATCACAGAATTCTGCCATTATTGTTTTGATTGCCATTTCCAAACCGTGCATCCGATTCTGGTGATCTTTATATCGATTCAGACCGAAATCAACTCATCTTTCCAGCCGCGCACTTGGTTTGCCAAGTTGAGGCCTGGCTCAATATTTTACTTTCGGAGCTCGCATATGCATTGCATATCACATCCCGCATATCATACCATGTTTTGCATCATGTTGCTTGCGCATTGCACCGTGGTTAATTGGTGTTTCCTTTGCTTGTGTTCTTGCCTTGGGTAGAGCCGGGAGACGATTACGTGATCGAGGAACCCGCTGAGTATGCTTACGAGGATCAAGCTTTCGTCAACTCGGAGAACTTTGCAGGCAAGATGACCATACACTCGAAATCACTTCTATCTTTGCTTGCTAGATGTTCGCTCTATAGCTATGTCGCGATACCTACCACTTGATATATCATGCCACCCGTATTGCCATGTCAAGCCTCTAACCCACCTTTCCTAGCAAACCTTTGTTTGGCTATGTTACCACTTTGCTCAGCCCCTTTTATAGCGTTGCTAGTTGCAGGTGAAGATGGAGTTTGTTCCTTATTGGAACATGTTTATTGTTGGGATATCATTATTATATCTTGTTTACTTTAATGCATCTATATACTTGGTAACGGTGGAAGGCTCGGCCTTATGCCTGTTGTCTTGTTCCACTCTTTCCCCCCTAGTTTCCATCATACCGGTGTTATGTTCCTTGATATTGTGTTCCTTACGCGGTTGGGTTATAATGGGAACCCCTTGATAGTTCGCCTTGAATAAAACTCTTCCAGCAAGGCCAAACCTTGGTTTTACCATTTGCCACCTAAGCTTTTTTCCCTTGATTTCTGCGGACTAAAGGGTCATCTTTATTTTAAACCCCCCAGGCCAGTGCTCCTCTGAGTGTTGGTCCAAACTAGAGCCCCTTGTAGCGCCACATCGGGGAAACTTGAGGGTTGGTTTTAGTTGTACAGATTGCTTATTCGGTGTGTCCTGAGAACCTGATATGTGCAGCTCCAATCGGGATTTGTCGGCACATTCAGGTGGCTTTGCTAGTCTTGTTTTACCATTGTCGAGATGTCTTGTAACCGGGATTACGAGTCTAATCGGATCGTCCTGGGAGAAGGAATATCCTTCGTTGAACGTGAGAGCTTGTGATGGGCTAAGTTGGGACACCCCTGCAGGGTTTTGAACTTTCGAAAACCGTGTCCGCGCTTATGAGCAGATGTGAATTTGTTAATATCCGGTTGTAGACAACTTGACACTTAACTTAATTAAAATGAATCAGTAGCATGTGTAGCCGTGATGGTCTCTTTTCGGCAGAGTCTGGGAAGAGAACATGGTCTTATGTTATGCTTGAACGTAAGTAGTTTCAGGGTCACTTCTTGATCTTTATAGCTTCTTGACCGTGCTTTGCTTCTCTTCTCGCTCTCTTTTGCGTAAGTTAGCCACCATATATGCTAGTGCTTGCTGCAGATCCACCTCACAACCTTTTTCCTACCCATAAGCTTAAATAATCTTGATCGCGAGGGTGTGAGATTGTTGAGTCCTTGTGACTCACAAATTACTTCCAAAAACTAGATGCAGGTGCCGATGATGCCAGTGCATGGGACACGACCGAACTCAAGTGGGAGTTCGACGAGGGTTCAAGACGTTACTATGTCTATTTTCCGGACGATCAGTAGAGGAGCCTAGTTGGGGCGATCGGGGATCTATGCATTTGGGGTTGTCTTTCTTTATTTGGTTCCGTAGTCAGACCTTGATTATATTTTGGATGATGTAATGCTATATCTATGTATTGTGTGAAGTGGTGATTGTAAGCCAACTCTTTATCCCCTCTCTTATTCAGTACATGGGATGTGTAAAGATTACCCCTCTTGCAACATGCCTTGTAACGCCCCGTATGTAACTTGCCATATTTGTATTCCAACTCTTGCCATTTTCGGCACTAAGTTATGATATTCCCTCGTGGTTGGGTTTTGTCTCCGTTTTTCTTTTTGTCCATGTCATGCATCTCATATCATGTCATCATGTGCATCCCATTTGCATACGTGTTCGTCTCATGCATCCGAGCATTTTCCCCATTGTCTGTTTTGCATTCCGGCACTCCTACGTCCTCCGGTGTCCCCTTTTGTATCTTTTTGTGTGTGAGTGTTAAACATTCTCGGATTGGACCAAGACTTCCCAAGCGGCCGTGGTATACCACCGGTAGACCGGCAGTCAAGTTTCGTGCCATTTGGACTTCGTTTGATACTCCAACGGTTAACCGAGGAACCGTAAAGGCCTCGTGTGTGTTGCAGCCCAACACCCCTCCAAAGTGGCCCAAAACCCATCTAAACCCCCTCCATCCTCTCGGCCATTCGATCACGATCGCATGGTCAAAAACCGCACTCCATTTTGACTCTCCTAGCTCCCTCTACCTATAAATATGTCCTCTTCCCCGAAATTTTTGTCCCAAACCCTAGATCCAACCTCCCCACCGCTGCCGCACACGTCCGAGACGGCCGGACGTGTCCACACTGCCGCATGGACGAATTCACAGCCGCCACGTGGGCGCCGCCACCACCTACCACGCCGGCCCGCTCGCGCGCTGCCGCCTCCCGCTCCAAGCTCCGCCGCCCGACATGCAGCTCGCCGCCCCGCGCCTGTAGCTCCATCGCCCGACGCGCCTGCCGGCTGCCGCCTCGCTGCCTGGCTCCGGTGACCCTACTGCCGGCCACCGCCACCTTTGTGTCGCCCCGCCAAGCTCCGGGAGACGTCGCCACCGGCCTCGCTGGCCACCGCAGCTCCCTTCACGCCGACGAGCGCTCCGGCGACCTCTCCCCTCGACTCCGGCCATCTCCCTCCTCCCCGGCGAGTCCGGGCCACCGCAGGTGAAGATTCTGGCGATCCTCGGAAAACGCGCCCGAAACCCTAGATCCAGATCTGGGAGGTGATTTTTCCCCCAAGTCCATATATTTTCTAGGCATCGTCATCATGTCGTGTCTCTACATCCGTAGCTCCATTTTGAGTGTGTAATATATCAAATTGTTCGTCTGGATGTGCTCTTCATTTTGTTCCATTGCACCATGCTTGTTTGAGTTCATTTTGATGCCCTAAATGTTGTTGCAAGAGTGCTATGTAATGTTAGTTTCTGTTTCTTATCAGATTATGGACATTTGTCATTTTTTCCATGATTATTATGTAGCTCCTATGAATTTGAGCCCTACATGTGTTTTGGGCTATGCCATGCCATCTTTACAGGCGTGTACTCCATGTATTTTTGTGATCAATGTGGTGACTAGCACAAGCATGCAAAGTAGCTCTCGTGATGTGGCTGATTTCAGGGACTTAGAATTCTTCCAAGTCATTTCCCTGATGTTATTTTTATACCATGTATTCATGTTGCTAGAGAGTGATCCATGCCTCTTTTGAGCATGTTCAGTAAGGATGATTTTGAGATATTGTTATGTTAGATCCATCCATGTATTTGTTTGCAATTATGGAGTACGCTAGCATGACTCAATCTTGCTCTACTTTTGCTATAAAATGTTCCTGGCAGATTGTTTACGTGTTAATCAATTTTGCCAAGGTTGTTGTAGTTGCTCCATGCAGGCTATGAGATTGTTCTTGCCATGTTTAGTTTCTTGATCATGTCTTTTTGCTAGGTGTATGCTTAGTTTGTCATGCAATGCATTGTGGTGAGTGCATCGAGCTCGCAAACATGCCTACGTAACTCTGTTTTTGGCATGTCCAGCTTTCTGCTAAGTCTGAATTTGTTAACGAAACTTGCTATGTTTACATGGGTGCCATCATATTTTCTGTCCTTTTGGCTTATGGTCAGTAACGGACTTTTGTTATATGCTTTGAGTAGTTTCATTCCATGCCTTGCTTTGCCATGATATGTTCCTGTAACATGTTGTTATCTTGCTCTAAACATTGCTTCCTGATGTTAAATGCTGACATGTTATTTTCACTAAGTCTGTGAACCTGATATCTTTTGCACTTTTGTCATGCTTGTTTGAACCTGCTATTGTGTGATTTAGATGTAGCTCAGTGTTCATCTTTTGTCAAGCATCTTGAGTGGATCAATGCCATGTGCTCTGTTGCTATGTTAGAGTGCAGTAGCTTATTTTCTTGATGCATTTTAGATGGCATCGTGCTGTTAATCGCAAAATAGTGCCATTATTGTTTTGCTTGCCATTTGCAAACCGTGCATCCGATTCTGGTGATCTTTATATCGATTTCGACTGAAATCAACTCATCTTTCCAAAGGCGCACTTGGTTTGCCAAGTTGAGGCCTGGTTCAATCTTTAACTTCCGAAGCACGCATATGCATTGCATATCGTATCCCGCATAGCATGCCATGTTTTGCATCATGTTGCTTGCGCATTGCACCGCAGTTGATTGTGTTTCCCTTGCTTATGTTCTTGCTTTGGGTAGAGCCGGGTGACGATTACGTGATCGAGGAACCCATTGAGTAGGCTTACGAGGATCAAGCATACGTCAACTCGGAGAACTTTGCAGGCAAGATGACCATACCCTCAAAATCACTTCTATCTTTGCTTGCTAGTTGCTCGCTCTATTGCTATGCCTATGCTGCGATACCCACCACTTGCTTTATCATGCCTCCCATATTGCCATTTCAAACCTCTAACCCACCTTGTCCTAGCAAATCGTTGTTTGGCTATGTTACCGCTTTGCTCAGCCACTCTTATAGTGTTGCTAGTTGCAGGTGAAGATTGGAGTTTGTTCCTTGTTGGAACATGTTTATTGTTGGGATATCATTATTATATCTTGTTTACTTTAATGCATCTATATACTTGCTAAAGGGTGGAAGGCTCGGCCTTATTCCTGGTGTTTTGTTCCACTCTCGCCGCCCTAGTTTCCGTCATGCCGGTGTTATGTTCCTTGATTTTGCGTTTCTTACGCGGTTGGGTTATAATGGGAACCCCTTGATAGTTCGCCTTGAATAAAACTCCTCCAGCAAGGCCCAACCTTGGTTTTACCATTTGTCACCTAGCCTTTTCCCTTGGGTTTCGCGGACTCATGGGTCATCTTTATTTTAACCCCCCCGGGCCAATGCTTCTCCAAGTGTTGGTCCAGCCTGAGCGGTGTCCGGTGCCCCCTGGGCAACCAGGGTCTATGCCAACCCGACATCTGGCTCATCCGGTGTGCCCTGAGAACGAGATATGTGCAGCTCCTATCGGGATTTGTCGGCACATTCGGGCTGCTTTGCTGGTCTTGTTTTACCATTGTCGAAATGTCTTGTAACCGGGATTCCGAGTCTGATCGGGCCATCCTGGGAGACGGAATATCCTTCGTTGACCGTGAGAGCTTGTGATGGGCTAAGTTGGAACACCCCTACAGGGATTTGAACTTTCGAAAGTCGAGCCCCCGGTTATGGGCAGATGGGAATTTGTTAATGTCCGGTTGTATAGAACCTGAAACTTAATTTAATTAAAATGAATCAACAACGTGTGTAGCCGTGATGGTATCTTTTCGGCAGAGTCTGAGAAGAGAACACGGTCTCGTGTTATGCTTGAACGTAAGTAGTTCTAGGATCACTTCTTGATCATAGTTTCTCGACCGTGCCTTGCCTTCTCTTCTCGCTCTCATTTGCGTATGTTAGCCACCATATATGCTAGTGCTTGCTGCAGCTCTGACTCACATACCTTTTCCCTACCCATAAGCTTAAATAGTCTTGATCGCGAGGGTGTGAGATTGCTGAGTCCCCGTGACTCACATATTACTTCCAAAACCAGATGCAGGTGCCGATGATGCCATTCCAGGAGATGTGACTGAACTCAAGTGGGAGTTTGACGAGGATTCAGGTCGTTACTACGTTTACTTTCCAGACAATCAGTAGTGGAGCACATTTAGGGCGATCGGGGATCTTATGCATTTGAGGTTGTCTTTATTTTGGTTTCGTAGTCGGACCTTGATTGTATCTGGATGATGTAATGCTATATTTATGTATTGTGTGAAGTGGCGATTGTAAGCCAACTCTGTACCTCTTTCTTATTCAGTACATGGGATGTGTAAAGATTACCCCTCTTGCGACATGCCTACAATGCGGTTATGCCTCTAAGTCATGCTCCGACACGTTGGAGATATACCCGCATCATGGGTGTTACATGCCTACTATGCGGTTATGCCTCTAAGTCGTGCTCCGACACGTGGGAGATATAGCCGCATCATGGGTGTTACAAGTTGGTAATCAGAGCCTTCCCCGACTTAGGGCCAGTTCTTTTGCTAGCTTTTTTGGGCTTCCAGAATAAGCTGCCCCCTACCCAGCTTATTCTAGAAGCCCAACCAAAATTTTCTTTTTAAAAGCCTACTAGTCAAGTCTTAACTACTAGGCTTCTAAAAAAATAAGTTTGGTTTAGCTTCCAGAATAAGCTAGGTAGGGGGCAGCTTATTGCAGCTTATTCTGGAAGCCACCAAAAGAACTGGCCCTTAGGAGCCCCCTGCTTGATCGAATCGCTAACGTTGTTGAGTCTAGAAAAATGTTTTGACTCTTATAGGATTATATATATGGGAGAGTAGGATTCTTTTTACTCCTCAGTCCCTTCGTCGCTCTGGTGAGGCCTCCTGACGTGGAGTTTTGACTCTTCTCTTCTCAAATTTCACTAAATTTTTCACTAAGTCTGTGAAGCAGATATCTTTTGCACTATTGTCATGCTTGTTTGAACCTGCTCTTGTGTGATTTAGCCATAGCTCAGTGTTCATCTTTTGTCAAGAATCTTGAGTAGATCAGTGCCATGTATTTTTTCGCTATGTTAGAATGCAGTAGCTTACTTTCTTGTTGCATTCTAGATGGCTTCATGCTGTTAATCGCAGAATTGTGCCATTATTGTTTTGCTTGCCATTTCCATACCGTTCATCCGATTCCGATGATCTTTATATCGATTTCGACCAAAATCAACTCATCTTTCAAGCGGAGCACTTGGTTTGTCATGTTGATTCCTGGTTCAATCTTTTCCTTCCGGAGCTCGCATATGCATTTGCATATCACATCATGCATATCATACCATGGTTTGCATCATGTTGCTTGCGCATTGCATCGTGGTTGATTGTTGTTTCCTTTGCTTGTGTTCTTGCGTTGGGTAGAGCCGGGAGACGATTACGTGATCGAGGAACCCGTTGAGTACGCTTACGAGGATCAAGCTTGCGTCAACTCAGAGTACTTTGCAGGCAAGATGACCATACCCTCGAAATCACTACTATCTTTGCTTGCTAGTTGTTAGCTCTATTGCTATGCCGCGATACCTACCACTTGCTATATCATGCCACCCATATTGCGATGTCAAGCCTCTAAGCCACCTTTCCTAGCAAACCGTTGTCTGGCTATATTACCGCTTTGCTCAGCCCCTTTTATAGCGTTGCTAGTTGCAGCTGAAGATGGAGTTTATTCCTTGTTGGAACATGTTTATTGTTGGGATATCATTATTATATCTTGTTTACTTTAGTGCATCTATATACTTGGTAAATGGTGGAAGGCTCGACCTTATGCCTGGTGTTTTGTTCCACTCTTTCCACCCTAGTTTCCGTCATACCGGTGTTATGTTCCTTGATTTTGCGTTCCTTACGCGGTTGGGTTATAATGGGAACCCCTTGACAATTCGCCTTGAATAAAACTCCTCCAGCAATTCCCAACCTTGGTTTTACCATTTGTCACCTAGCCTTTTCCCTTGGGTTTTCGGACTCAAGGATCATCTTT
>NC_041390.1:325300217-325307293 GCF_002162155.2 Triticum dicoccoides
CAGGGTCTATGCCAACACAACGTCTCGCTCATCCGGTGTGCCCTGAGAACGAGATATGTGCAGCTCCTATCGGGATTTGTCGGCACATTCGGGCGGCTTTGCTGGTCTTGTTTTACCATTGTCGAAATGTCTTGTAACCGGGATTCCGAGTCTGATCGGGCCGTCATGGGAGAAGGAATATCCTTCATTGACCGTGAGAGCTTGTGATGGGCTAAGTTGGAACACCCTGCAGGGATTTGAACTTTCGAAAGCCGTGCCCGCGGTTATGGGAAGATGGGAATTTGTTAATGTCCGGTTGTAGAAAACCTGAAACTTAATTTAATTAAAATGAATCAACAGCGTGTGCAGCCGTGATGGTCTCTTTTCGGCGGAGTCCGGGAAGAGAACACGGTCTCGTGTTATGCTTGAACGTAAGTAGTTCTAGGATCACTTCTTGATCTTAGTTTCTAGATCGTGCCTTGCCTTCTCTTCTCGCTCTCATTTGCATATGTTAGCCAACATATATGCTAGTGCTTGCTGCAGCTCGAACTCACATACCTTTTCCCTACCCATAAGCTCAAATAGTCTAGATCGCGAGGGTGTGAGATTGCTGAGTCCCCGTGACTCACAGATTACTTCCAAAACCAGATGCAGGTGTCCATGATGCCATTCTAGGGGATGCGACTGAACTCAAGTGGGAGTTCGACGAGGATTCAGGCCATTACTACGTTTCCTTTCCAGACGATAAGTAGTGGAGCCCAGTTGGGGCGATCGGGGATCTTATGCATTTGGGGTTGTCTTTATTGGTTCCATAGTCGGACCTTGATTGTATCTAGATGATGTAATGCTATATTTATGTATTTTGTGAAGTGGCGATTGTAATCCAACTTTGTACCTCTTTCTTATTCAGTACATGGGATGTGTAAAGATTAACCCTCTTGCGACATGCCTACAATGCGTTATGCCTCTAAGTTGTGCTCCGACACGTGGGAGATATAGCCGCATCGTGGGTGTTACAAGTTGGTAATCAGAGCCTTCCCCGACTTAGGAGCCCCCTGTTTGATTGAATCGCTGGCGTTGTTGAGTCTAGAAAAATGTTTGGAGTGTTTTAGGATTATATATATTGGAGGGTAGGATTCTTTTTATTCCTCAATCCCTTCGTCGCTCTGGTGAGGCATCCTCACGTAGAGTTTTGACTCTTCTCTTCCCAAATTTCACTAAATTTTTATTAGGATCACGCGGGTATCTTGGAATCGTTCCGATGGTTTTTTGACGAGAACATTGTTCTTGGTGCCTCCTGACATTTAGGGGTTGTGGCAGTGTCCCGGGGAGTTGAGCTCCGAGGTGTTGTCGTCACAATTTTATTGTTGTAGTTCTGGAATACCTAAGTTTCGCCGACATCGAAAATCTCTTTTATGCAGTTGTTGGTGAGATAACCTCGACGCCACCCAGTACTGGGGCGGCAGTTCGAGAGTATTGCCATAACTCGTATAACGGATGCTTTTCGAAGGTTGAGGTAAATGATTTCCAAAGGTTTCTTGGTTATGTGTTGAAGGATGGATACAGTTGGATGTAGGATTTGCTAGTTTTGGGTGAGATATTATGCTTCCCCTGTATCCCCAACACCTGATTGCATAACCGGAAAGTTTCAGGAGTTTCATAGGTGGGAATTCATGTAGCTCTAGTATTTGTTCCGCAGATATTTGGTTTGTGATTGGGTCATCCTTACCAAGTATTTGTTCATGTCCGTACCTTGTTGTTTATTCATCTAGCTCTATCGAAGTAGCTTCTCAATTTATGGAAGTGTGATCATTTAATTTGGAATTCATTCGTTCATTCTTGTTCGAATGTTAAGGCTACATGTTGCAATTTCGATCCATTTGATTCAGCTTGAATATATGCCTTTCAAGATGCTAACGGATGTCACCCTCTTCAGGATGGCTCCTCCAACGCATCAGAATCCGGAACCACCGCCACCACCTCCACCTCCGGAGGCATGGCAAGCTGTGATGGCCGCTACCAACACCAACACGCAGTTGATTATGCAACTCTTGCAAGAGCGCAACCAAGGAAATCAAGGCCATGGAAACAATCAAACTTAGTTTGCTACCGTCAACCAGTTCCTCACAAACCAGCCAAAGACCTTCAGTAACTGTGTCGAGGCCACAGATGCTGATGATTGGCTCGTGGATATCTGCAAACATTTTGAGTGCAACAACGTCAGGCCTGAGGACTTTGTCAAGTTTGCTTCGTTCCAACTCAAAGACCAAGCTGCTAGGTGGTATCAACAATACAAAGATTCCATAGGAGGTCGTGTGATTACCTGGGATGATTTCCGCCAAGAATTCAGAGCTCACCACATTCCTCAGAGTGTTGTTGAGAGTAAGCATGAGGAGTTCCGCAATCTGAAGCAAGGCAGCTTATCTGTTTACCAATACAACAACATGTTCCAGAAGCTCGCTCGCTTCGCCAAGCAAGACGTCCCTGATGGGAAGAGCATAATTTATCAGTTCAGAGGTGGCCTCAGAGAAGATCTGCAACTAGCCCTTGTGGTTTTTGAGCCGAAAAAGTATGATGAGTTCTACAATATGGCATTAAAGCAAGAGGCTTCTCAGCTCAAGTGCGATGCTTCCAAGAAGAGAGTCAGGGATGCTACTCTTTCTTCTTCTTCAACTCAAGTGGTAGCTAAGCAGCAAAAGTACTGGTTGCCTCCTCCTCCTCCGTTTCGTCAGCCTTATCAGCAGAAGAGCAAAGGTGGCAATCGATCTTCCCACCTACCCAACCCATGCTTTCAGAACAAAGCTTCGTCTCATGCTCCAAGGTCAAGTGCTCCGTATCATCGTCCGTTCTCAGAGGTCACGTGCAACAAGTGTAAACAGAAGGGTCACTATGCAAACAAATGCTTCAACCATAGGCGTCTTCTGCCGCCTCCTCCCGTGAGATCTGCTAGCAATGTAGTGGTCAAGAATAATCCCAAGTCTGCAAAGGTCAACTTGATGAACGCAGCTCAGGCAGAGGACTCGTCATATGTGATCATGGGTAACCTTCCTGTTAACGATATTCCTGCAAAAGTCCTTTTTGATACTAGTGCATCGCATTGTTTCATTTCAAGACCATTTGCATCTAAGCATGAGTTGCCTTTCCAAGATTTGCCTAGGCAGTTATTAGTTGTCTCTCTGGGTAAATTCATGAACGCAAGCTCTATGGTTCCGGATGTTTCTATCATGTTGGGCGACTATAAGTTTCTATCCTCTCCAATTGTTCTTGGTAACTCGGATATTGATCTAATTCTCGGTATGGACTGGCTTTCTAAGCACAGGGCTTAGCTTGATTGTGCTGCCAGGCAGATTCAATTGACACACTCGTCTGAGGATGTGATTGTCTTTGCCGGTCATGATGATACCATTCGACTGTTTTCTCTCAATGAGAAGGGCGAGTTGGATGCCATCCCTCAGATTCCAGTCGTTTGTGAATATCAGGACGTCTTTCCAGAAGAGCTTCCAGGAATGCCTCCTCACTGGCCAGTTGAATTCATCATTGATCTTGAGCCTGGCACGGAACCTGTTTGCAAACGTCCTTACAAGCTTGGACCAGAAGAGTTGAAGGAGCTGAAGAAACAACTCGATATACATGAGCGTATGGGTCTGATCCGACCAAGTTCTTCTCCTTGGGGTTGTGGTGTTCTTTTTGTCAAGAAGAAGGATGGCACGAACCGACTTTGTGTCGACTACCGTCCATTGAACAAGAACACCATAAAGAACAAGTACCCACTTCCCAACATAAATGAGCTTTTCGAAGAACGAAAGGTGCTCAAGTATTCTCCAAGCTTGACCTCCGTATGGGCTATCATCAGATTCGCATTCATGAACAAGACATCCCCAAGACAGCATTCAGAACAAGCTATGGTTCTTATGAATAGACTATCATGTCTTTTGGCCTTGTCAACGCTCCTCCAACATTCTCTCGCATGATGAACTTCATCTTCAACCCCTACACAGATGACTTCGTCTTGGTCTATCTCGATGACATTTTGGTCTTTCCCAAGAACAAGGAGGATCATGCCAAGCACTTGAGATTGGTGCTAGATAAACTCAAAGAACATCAGTTCTATGCGAAGGTTTCAAAGTGCAAGTTTTGGCTCTATGAGGTTCTCTACCTTGGGCATATCATCTCCGCCAAGGGCATAGCTGTTAATCCTGAGAAGGTGTCTGCAATTGTGAATTGGGAACCGCCTCAGAATGTGAAGCAGCTCCGTAGCTTCCTTGGGCTCGCAAGCTATTGTCGAAGATTCGTTGAGAATTTCTCTAAGATCGCGAAGCCTCTTTCCAACCTCCTCCAGAAGCATGTGAAGTATGTCTGGACACCTGAATGTGACATCGATTTCAACACCCTCAAAGATAAGTTAGTCACAGCTCCAGTTCTGACTCCTCCTAATGAATCCAAACCATTTTAGGTTTTCTGTGATGCCTCCGTGCAAGGTCTCGATGCTGTGTTAATCCAACAGAAGAAAGTTGTGGCCTATGCCTCTCGCCAGTTGAAGCCCAACGAAAAGAACTACCCCACTCATGACCTCGAGTTAGCGGCAGTTGTCCATGCTCTTTTAACATGGAGACATCTCTTGTTGGGAAGAAAAGTGGACATCTTCACTGATCATAAGAGTCTCAAGTACATCTTCACTCAGCCCAACCTCAACCTCAGGCAGACTCATTGGGTCGAAATGATTCAAGAGTATAATCCGAGTATAGAGTATACCCTAGGCAAGGACAATGTCATTGCTGATGCTTTGAGCAGAAAGGCTTACTGCAACAGTTTGATTCTCAGGCCCTGCCAACCGGATCTCTGTGAAGCTTTCCGCAAACTTAATCTCCAAGTTGTTCCTCAAGGATTCCTTGCCAACCTCCATGTCTCTCCTACTTTGGAAGATCAGATTCGTGAGGCTCAACTTCTTGATGCCATGGTGAAGAAGTGAAGATTGGGATTGCCAAGAGCCAACCCAACTACAAGTGCTATCGCCTTGATGACAAAGATACTTTATTCTTCGAGGATCGCACTGTTGTTCCTAAGGGTGACCTTCGTAAAGTCATTATGAATGAAGCTCACAATTCACTCCTTTCTATTAATCCTGGAAGTACAAAGATGTACCATGACCTCAAGCAGTCGTATTGGTGGACTCGAAAGAAGCGTGAGATTGCTTAGTTCATGAATGAATGTGATGTCTGCAGAAGAGTGAAAGCAGAACACCAACAACCAGCTGGCCTCCTCCAACCTCTTGCCATTCCAGAATGGAAGTTTGACCATATTGAGATGGACTTCGTGACTGGTTTTCCCAAGTCCAAGCATGGAAATGATGCTATCTTCGTTGTCATCGACAAGCTCACTAAAGTGGCTCATTTTCTTCCTATCAAAGAATCTATCACAACAGCTCAGTTGGTAGAGCTATATACCTCCAGGATTGTCTCTCTGCACGGCATTCCATAGTTGATATCCTCGGATTGTGGAAGCATCTTTATTTCTAAGTTATGGGACTCTTTTCAGAAGGCCATGGGCACAACCATTCGCTTCAGCACAACGTTTCTTCCTCAAACTAGTGGCCAAGTCGAGCGAGTCAATCAAATTCTTGAAGATATGCTCAGGGCATGTGTCATTTCTTTTGGTATGAAGTGGGAAGATTGTCTTCCATATGCCGAGTTCTCCTACAACAACAGCTTCCAAGCGAGTTCACGCAAGGCCCCATTCGAGATTCTCTATGGCAGAAAGTGTCGTACTCCTCTTAACTGGTCAGAGACTGGTGAACGCCAACTTCTTGGCAATGACTTGATCACAGAGGCTGAAGAAATGTGCAAAGTCATTCATGAAAACCTCAAAGCCGCGCAATCGCGCCAGAAGAGTTACTATGATAGCAAGCATCTTGACATGTCTTTCGAGATCGGAGACCATGTCTACCTCCGCATCTCTCCAATGAAAGGTACTCGTTGCTTCGGTATCAAAGGGAAGCTTGCCCCTAGATACGTGGGTCCTTTCAAGATCATTGGCAAAAGAGGCAATCTCTTCGATCAACTCGAGCTTCCATCCAACTTTGCAAACGTGCACGACGTGTTTCACGTGTCTCAGCTTCGCAAGTGTTTCAAGACTCCTGACCGCACCATCAACTTTGAAGAGATTGATCTCCAAGAAGACATGTCTTATCATGAGCATCCCGTTGCTATTCTTGAAGAAACTGAGCGCAAGACTCGCAACAAGTCTATCAAATTCCTGAAAGTGAAGTGGTCACATCATTCCGACCGTGAAGCCACCCTGGAACGTGAGGACCACCTCCATTCCAAATATCCAGAGTTTTTCCAGTCCTAGATCTCGGGACGAGATCCTTTCGTAGTGGTGGAGTGTTGTAACGCCCCGTATGTAACTTGCCATATTTGTATTCCAACTCCTGCCATTTTCGGCACTAAGTTACGATATTCCCTTGTGGTTGGGTTTTGTCTCCGTTTTGCTTTTTGTCCATGTCATGCATCTCATATCATGTCATCATGTGCATCGCATTTGCATATGTGTTCGTCTCATCCATCCGAGCATTCTCCCCGTTGTCCATTTTGCATTCCGGCACTCCTACGTCCCCCGGTGTCCCCTTTTGTATCTTTTCGTGTGCGGGTGCTAAACGTTCTCGGATTGGACCGAGACTTCCCAAGCGGCCTTGGTATACCACCGGTAGACCGTCTCTCAACTTTTGTGCCATTTGGACTTCGTTTGATACTCCAACGGTTAAACGAGGAACCGTAAAGGCCTCGTGTCTATTGCAGCCCAACACCCTCCAAAGTGGCTCAAAACCATCCTAAACCCCCTCCATCCTCTCGGTCATTCGTTCACGATCGCGCGGACGAAAACCGCACTCTATTTGGACTCTCCTAGCTCCCTCTACCTATAAATATGTCTTCTTCCCCGAAATTTTCGTCCCAAACCCTAGATCCAACCTCCCCGCCGCCGCCGGACATGTCCGAGACGGTCGGGCGTGTCCGCACCGCCGCCCGGACCAACCCGCACCCGCCACATGGGCGCCGCCACCACCTACTGCGCCGGCCCGCCGGGCCTGCGGCCGACCCTCC
>NC_041390.1:325307606-325336999 GCF_002162155.2 Triticum dicoccoides
CTCCCGCTCCAAGCTCCACCGCCCGACGCGCCCGCCGGCTTCCGCCTCGCCGCCCGGCTCCGGCGACCCTGCTACCGGCCGCCACCACCTTCGCGCTGCCCCGCCAAGCTCCGGCGACGTCGCCACCGGCCTCGCTGGCCACCGCAACTCCCTCCGCGCCGACGAGCGCTCCAGCGACCTCTCCCCTCGACTCCGGCCATCTCCCTCCTCCCCGGCGAGTCCCGGCCTCCACAGGTGAAGATTCCGGCGATCCTCCGAAAGCGCGCCCGAAACCCTAGATCCAGATCTGGGAGGTGATTTTTCCCCTAAGTCCCTATATTTTCTAGGCATTTCATAATGACGTATCTGTGCATCCGTAGCTCCGTTTTGGGCGTGTAATATATCGAATTGTTCGTCCGGATGTGCTATTCGTTTTGTTCCATTGTACCATGCTTGTTTGAGTTCATCTTGATGCCCTAAATGCTGTTGCAGGAGTGCTATGTAATGTTAGTTTCTGTTTCTTATCAGATTATGGACATTTGTCATTTTTGCCATGATTATTGTGTGCCTCCTATGAATTTGAGCCCTACATGTGTTTTGGGCTATGCCATGCCATCTTTATAGGGGTTTATGCCATTTATTTTTGTGATCAATGTGGTGACTAGCACAAGCATGCAAAGTAGCTCTTGTGATGTTGCTGATTTTAGGGACTTAGAATTCTTCCAAGTCATTTTCCTGATGTTATTTTTATACCATGTATTCATGTTGCTACAGATTGATCCATGCCTCTTTTGAGCATGTTCAGTAAGGATGATTTTGAGATATAGTTATGTTCTATCCATCCATGTCTTTTTTGCAATTATGGAGTACCGTAGCATGACTCAATCTTGCTCTACTTTTGCTATAAAATGTTCCTGGCAGATTGTTTACGTGTTAATCAATTTTGCCAAGGTTGTTTTAGTTGATCCATGCAGGCTATGAGATTGTTCTTGCCATGTTTAGCTTCTTGATCATGTCTTCTTGCTGGGTGTATGCTTAGTTTGTCATGCAATGCCTTGTGGTGAGTGCATCGAGCTTGCAAACATGCCTACGTAACTATGTTTTTGCCATGTCTAGTTTTCTGCTAAGTCTGAATCTGGTAAGGAAACTTGCTATGTTTACATGGGTGCCATCATATTTTATGATCCCTTTTGGCTTATGGTCAGTAAGGGACTTTTGTTATATGCTTTGAGTATTTTCATGTCATGCCTTGCTTTGCCATGATATGTTTCTGTAGCATGTTGTTATCTTGCTCTAAACATTGCTTCCTGATGTTAAATCTTGACATGTTATTTTCAGTAAGTCTTTTGAACCTGATATTGTGTGATTTAGACGTAGCTCAGTGTTCTTCTTTTGTCAAGCATCTTGAGTGGATCACTGCCATGTGATTTGTTGCTATGTTAGAGTGCAGTAGCTTATTTTCTTGATGCATTTTAGATGGCATCGTGCTGTTAATCGCAGAATAGTGTCATTATTGTTTTGCTTGCCATTTGCAAACCGTGTATCCGATTCCGGTGATCTTTATATCGATTTCGACCGAAATCAACTCATCTTTCGAGAGGCGCACTTTGTTTGCCATGTTGAGGCCTGTTTCAATCTTTTCCTTCCGAAGCACGCATATGCATTGCATATCATATCCCGCATAGCATGCCATGTTTTGCAACATGCTGCTTGCGCATTGCACCACGGTTGATTGTGTTTCCCTTGCTTGTGTCCTTACTTTGGATAGAGCCGGGAGACGAGTACGTGATCGAGGAACCCGTTGAGTATGCTTATGAGGATCAAGCTTACATTAACTCGGGGAACTTTGCAGGCAAGATGACCATACCCTCGAAATCACTTCTATCTTTGCTTGCTAGTTGCTCGCTCTATTGCTATGCCTATGCTGCGATACCTACCACTTGCTTTGTCATGCCTCCCATATTTCCATGTCAAACCTCTAACCCACCTTGTCCTAGCAAACCGTTGTTTGGCTATTTTACCGCTTTGCTCAGCCCCTCTTATAGCATTGCTAGTTGCAGGTGAAGATTGGAGTTTGTTCCTTGTTGGAACATGTTTATTGTTGGATATCATTATTATATCTTGTTTACTTTAATGCATCTATATACTTGGTAAAGGGTGGAAGGCTCGGCCTAATGCCTGGTGTTTTGTTCCACTCTTGTCGCCCTAGTTTCCGTCATGCCAGTGTTATGTTCCTTGATTTTGCGTTCCTTACGCGGTTGGGTTATAATGGGAACCCCTTGACAGTTTGCCTTGAATAAAACTCCTCCAGCAAGGCCCAACCTTGGTTTTACCATTTGTCACCTAGCCTTTTCACTTGGGTTTTCTGGACTCATGGGTCATCTTTATTTTAAACCCCCCCCGGGCCAGTGCTTCTCTAAGTGTTGGCCCAACCTGAGCGATGTCCGGTGCCCCCTGGGCAACCAGGGTCTATGCCAACCCGACGTCTGGCTCATCCGGTGTGCCCTGAGAACGAGATATGTGCAGCTCCTTCTAGGATTTGTTGGCACATTCGGGCGGCTTAGCTGGTCTTGTTTTACCATTGTTGAAATGTCTTGTAACCGGGATTCCGAATCTGATCGGGCCGTCCTGGGAGAAGGAATATCGTTCGTTGACCGTGAGAGCTTGTGATGGGCTAAGTTGGAACACCCTTATAGGGATTTGAACTTTCGCAAGCCGTGCCCGCGGTTATGGGCAGATGGGAATTTGTTAATGTCCGGTTGTAGAGAACCTAAAACTTAATTTAATTAAAATGAATCAACAGCGTGTGTAGCCGTGATGGTCTCTTTTCGGCTGAGTCTGGGAAGAGAACACGGTCTCGTGTTATGCTTGAACGTAAGTAGTTCTAGGATCACTTCTTGATCATAGTTTCTCGAGCGTGCCTTGCCTTCTCTTCTCGCTCTCATTTGCGTATGTTAGCCACCATATATGCTAGTGCTTGCTGCAGCTCCAACTCACATACCTTTTCCCTATACATAAGCTTAAATAGTCTTGATCGCGAGGGTGTGAGATTGCTGAGTCCCCGTGACTCACATATTACTTCCAAAACCAGATGCAGGTGCAGATGATGCCATTCCAGGAGATGCGACTGAACTCAAGTGGGAGTTTGACGAGGAATCAGGCCGTTACTACATTTCCTTTCCAGACGATCAGTAGTGGAGCCAAGTTGGGGCGATCGGGGATCTCATGCATTTGGGGTTGTCTTTATTTTGGTTCTGTAGTCGGACCTTGATTGTATCTGGATGATGTAATGCTATATTTATGTATTGTGTGAAGTGGCGATTGTAAGCCAACTCTGTACCTCTTTCTTATTCAGTACATGGGATGTGTAAAGATTACCCCTCTTGCGACATGCCTACAATGCGGTTATGCCTCTAAGTCATGCTCCGACACGTGGGAGATATAGCCGCATCGTGGGTGTTACATGCCTACTATGCGGTTATGCCTCTAAATCTTGCTCCGACACGTGGGAGATATAGCCGCATCATGGGTGTTACAAGTTGGTAATCAGAGCCTTCCCCGACTTAGGAGCCCCGTGCTTGATCGAATCACTGACGTTGTTGAGTCTAGAAAAATGTTTTGAGTCTTATAGGATTATATATATATCGGAGAGTAGGATTATTTTTACTCCTCAGTCCCTTCGTCGCTCTGGTGAGGCCTCCTGACATAGAGTTTTGACTCTTCTCTTCTCAAATTTCACTAAAAAATTTTAGGATCACGCGGGTATCTTGGAATCGTTCTGATGGTTTTGTGACGAGAACATTGTTCTTGGTGCCTCCTGACATTTAGGGGTTGTGGCAGTGTCCCGGGGAGTTGAGCTCCGAGGTGTTGTCGTCACAATTTTATCGTTGCAGTTCTGGAATACCTGAGTTTCGCCGGCATCGAAAACCTCCTTTATGCAGCTGTTGGTGAGATAACCTCGATGCCACCCAGTACTGGGCCGGGAGTTCGGGAGTATTGCCATAACTCGTACAACGGATGCTTTTCGAAGGTTGAGGTAAATGATTTCCGAAGGTTTCTTGGTTACGTGTTGAATGATGGATACAGCTGGATGTAGGATTTGCTAGTTTTGGGTGAGATATTATGCTTCCCCTGTATCCCCAACACCTGATTGCATAACCAGAAAAATTCGGGAGTTTCATTAGTGGGAATTCAAGTATATCGTAGGATATCTTTCCAACAGACACATGATACGATATGGGGTCTATCATATGTTTGTTTCCGGCTTATTTTGCAAGCCAATCATTTGCTTTTGTTTTGATTGTGGTATTCGAGTTGCTTCAATGACAAATGTTGATTCCATACCTTTCATAAGTGATGTTCTCACATTTCTATGTGAATACTAATCCTTCTTGATCATCGAAATTGTCATGTCAATTCTTTTCCAACCGACGTGCTCCTCTTCAAGTGGATCCGATCATGTCAACATTCGCGAGATCAATTCTCAGTTCTTTGCAATGGTGTTTGCTTCATCCATCCCAAGTTTTCTTTGTTTGTCCCGCCCTCCCGCCCTTGTTTCTTCAAGGACTCATATATCTTAATCGAGTATCCATCTTATGGATGTGAAGTCTCTCCATTCTTTTCCGTCAATATTCTTATCCGGTGATTCTTAGGAAGATATTAATGAAGATTCAAGTTTATCATTCTTCGTTCTTTCTTCTCCGATGCGATAAATTCAAGTTTTTAGTATTGATCATATTCATTTCCTTGTTTCAAATTCTTTTCCATCCCGGTGCACCTCATAATCATTCCCCGCTTGTATTCATTTTTCCGGAGTGCTGAAGATATCTCAAAAGGCTCATCTTTCAGTCAAGATCGGTTCAACCTATTTCGAGGTTATTATCTCATTCAAGCCATTTTATTCAACTGGTGCAATCTCCTTTTCAAGTAATCGTTCAACGGTGTTTCTTTTGAGTGGCCCCTTACCCACAGGTCTCTTTCTAGGATCTTACCCGACTCTTCTAATTTTACTGGAGCTATTCTCAAATCTTTCAAAGTTTGACGTAAGAATGAATTATCATCAGTCAGTTGGTTTCTCCAAGATCTTTCTATTTTTTCATCGTTGGTTCAACCTTTCTATTCTTCATTATTCCGGAGTGTCTCAATGATTCATGGTGGTGTTTCTTGTCATCATTCTCGGGTTTGTGAAGACCAAAGAAGAGTTTCTCTTAAATCTTGCTGCATTCTCTTCAAGATTCATGGTGCTAGCTTTATGACATCCTCTCACATTTGTTTTCGATTGTGAGAATTCTTTTCACCCATCCGAAGTAATTCAGGAGTCTTTTCAGTCTGATTCTCCGGAAGCAATCATCTAAGAATTATTCATTCTCAGCTTTCAGCTCTCTTTCTCTAAATCTTACCAGTGCATCATTCAAATTTCTCTAATCAGCTCGGGATTTCTTCGTTCACTTGTATGTAAATTCTCTCAAGCATCTTCATTCATTTGCTAATTCTTCCCGGTGGTTGTTTATCTTTTCTTCGTTCATTTTCAATTCTTACGGTGGTTCGTCCAAGATTTGTCTTCCTTCGTTATCGTACAGATTCATTCATTCTTTCCAATCCCGACTGGTGATTCATTGAAGACCTTCTCAAGTTTGCACTATATCTATCTTAATCTTTTCTACGAGAATAAGTAGTATGCCAAATCTGTTGCTAGTCATCAATTTAATTGGTGAAGGATACACATAATGTAATTCTTATTCTTGTTTCATCCATATGTTAATCCCTTCATCCAGAGTTTGTTCACGATGATTAAATTCTCGGTTCAAGTGCTTCATACTCTCCCGGAGTTCCATATTCTCTCAATTATATCATTTCAAAGCTTCTTCTAATCATTGCAAGGTTTCACCTTGTGTTTTTAACTTCTCTTTCCTTTCGTTTGATAATTCTTTTATTATCGGAGTTCTTCATGGAGGTTCTACATGATGGTTCAGCAAGGATTTAATTCCTTCTCGAAGTGTTCATCGAGATTCTTTTCAAAGGAGCTCAAGTATTCTTCATCTTGCATTTCTAAGTGCAATTCTTTCTACCTTATCTTTTGGGATGGTGATATGCCATTCTTGACAATTTTCTTTCATGTTTCATGATTCAAAACTTGTCAGGAATGAGATATTTAAAACCATCATTTTCTTCCTTAGAGTTAGCTTGGTATAGTTTTCACCTAAAGCCTGCCATTGGGAATGTTGCGCCTTGTGGTCATTACCTATGATCCAAGTTTTCTTATCACTTCGATGGAAGCAGCTTTTATCTTTTCTAGCTCCCAATCAAATCTTTCCGGTGAGTGGCAGGTTGTCACCTCATAATTTTGAGATGTCCTCCATAATCCCACATGAACCTTATTCGTTTCGTTGTTGGTTTTCCAACAACTCCGTTCTAGCATTTGTTGCAAACATGCTCTCTCAAAATCTTGTTTCCCTCCTTTCATTTATTTCCAGTCTTCCTTTCTTCCAGAGGCATTGTGATGTTGCTCTTTTCTCTCATCATCTCTAATTGTGAGGATCATGTTCTTTTCGTTCTTATCCATTTAACCAGAGTGTTGTGCCCTCTGCTCAAGTTATTTTCATCTTATCGAGTTTTGCATCTCTTTTAATTGGAGTGTTGTCTGAATTTGTTCTTCCTCATTCCTCTTTTCTAACGGAGATTATCAACTTCGTTCATCTTCATTGTGTTCTTTTATAGAAATGGTTTAACCTTTCAAGGTTCTTTGGTTTCACTCGTTTGTCAAAGAAGCAACTTAGTTTTACCTCTTATATTCCTCTTCCATTTTCCCTCCGGTGCCATCCTAGATCTCGGGACGAGATCCTCTCGTAGTGGTGGAGTGTTGTAACGCCCCGGATACAACTTTCCATATTTGTACTTCGACTCTTGCCTTTTCCGGAGATGCGATATTCCGTTCGTGGTTGGGTTTTGTTTTCGTTTTGCATTTTGCATTTTGTTCATGTCATGCATCTCATATCATGTCATCATGTGCATCGCATTTGCATACATGTTCGTCTCATGCATCCGAGCATTTTTTCCCCGTTGTTCATTTTGCAATCCGACACTCCTACATCCTCTGGCGCCCCTTTTGTCTCTTTTCGTGAGCGGGCGTTAAACTTTCTCGGAATGGACTGAGATTTGCCAAGCGGCCTTGGTACACCACCAGCAGACCGCCTGTCAAGTTTTGTGCCATTTGGAGTCCGTTTGATACTCCAACGGTTAACCGGGGAACCGTAAAGGCCTCGTGTGTGTTGCAGACCAACACCCCTCCTAAGTGGCTAAATAACCCATCCAATCCACCTTCATCCTCTCGGCCGTTCGATCATGATCGTGTGGCCGAAAACCGCACCACATTTGGACATTCCTAACTCCCTCTACCTATATAAACACCTCCCCTTCCATTTTTCGCGCAGTACAAACCCTAACCTCCTCCTCCACGCGCCGCGCCAGACTGGTCCACCACCGCCGCCACGTCGCTCCATCCAATGAGAGGCCGCCACCTCAGCACCCCGCCCCTCTCGTCCACTCATCCGCCGCCACGTGGCGCCCCGCGCCTCTCCAGCCGCCTCCCACTGTGCCGGCCACCCGGGGCCCAGATCCGGCCCGCCCCGGGGCCGAAACGGGCCGCGCCGGGCCCTCTCTCCACCGCCACTCGCCCGTCCCGGCGGCCCGAAGCCGCGCCGCCCCGCAAGTCTCCGTCGGCGCCCCAAGCCGCCCGGCCGAGCTCGCACTCCGCCGCCACCGCCAGCGGCCGCGCCTCGCCGCCTCGCCTCCCGCGTGTGCCCGCGCCGCCTCTTCCGCGAGCTAGCCGACCATCAACTCCGGCGACCGTCCGCTGCAACTAAATCTGAGAATGGTTTCATACTTAAACCATACTTAAACCATACCCGTATACGTATTCTCAAAACCATACTTGAACCATAACCGTTTAATATCATTTTCAGCCCAACCAATACTAAAACCACTATTTTTTCCACCCAAACCAATTTAAACCCAATACATAACCATGGGTTTAAACCCAATAAATAACTATAGGTTTGACTCAATGTACATATGATTACACAAATTGACATGTTAAGAAGTAAATGAGATAGAACAGACATAAGTGCATCTACAACAGTTTGGGAACAAAGTTATCCTTGAGATACAGTCGGCAGACAGCAAGAGGCAAAAGACAATGCCCACGACTGAAAAGCTCACTAATAAGTGTATTAAACCCAATTCCTTAGCCAAAGCACAAGCAGACATGTCTGATTTGCATGTGGTGTTTCCCCAAAACACAGAATTACAAAGTGCATCGCAGCGTGCACGCGGATCAAAACTACTCATTGTTGGTGCGTCGTTTGTTATTGCACATAACCAATGCCCGGAAACTGGTTTGAACCCATAGTTTATAGCCGTTAATAACCAAACTATTTAAACCCATAACCAACTATACCCAAACTAGTTTCTCCACATACCCAAACCAAAACCAAACTAAAAAAGACTCGGCCCAATAAAACCTGAACTAATCAAACCCAAAGTAAAAAACCGAACCATTTCACCCGGTTTTTGAATAACCATTCCCAGGTTTAGCTGCAACTCCGACAAGCCCCCACGTCTCCGGCCGCCGTATTCCTCCACTCCGGCGAGAACTCCGGCGAGATCCCGAAGAGTGGACGAGATCCACCATGCCCTCCATCCAAACGTGCGGCCTCGTCCTGGATCTCCTCGTCCCGCACGTCCTTGTCCCGTTGACTTTCATAGGTCTAATTTTCCACTAAGTCCCAGATCTGTGATGTTTTATTGCTCTGTTCAGCATGCCATAACTTCATGTGTACTGCTCCGTTTTGCATGCGTGATATATCAAAATGTTCATCATGATGTGCTCTGCATTTTGTTCCATTGTGCCATGCTTGTTTGAGTCCATCTTGATGCCAAATCATGGGTGGAAGAGTGTTGTAAAATGTTAGCTCCTGTTACTTAGCAGATTATGAGCATTTGTCATTTTTGCCACATTTATTGTGTGCTACATATGAGCATGAGCTTTACATGTGTTTTGGACTATGCCATGCCATCTTTACAGGGGTGTATACCATGTATTTTTGTGATCAATGTGGTGACTAGCACAAGCATGCAAAGTAGCTATTGTAATATTGCTGATTTTTAGAGACTTGGAATTTCACTCTTTGCTCTGCTATTATTTTTATGCCTTGTATTCATGTTGGTACAGTGAGATCCATGCTTCTTTTGAGTATGTTCAGTAAGGATGATTTGGACATATGGTTGTGCTCTATCCATCCATGCCCCTGTTTACAATTATGGAGTGCCCTAGCATGTTTAAATCTTGCTCTACTTTAGTTATAAAATGTTCCTAGCTGATTGTTTACGTGTTAATCAATTTTGCCAAGGTTGTTGTAGTTGATCCTTGCGTGCTATGAGATTGTTCTTGCCATGGTTAGCTTCTTGAAAATGTCTTCTTGCTGGTAGTATGCTTAGCTTGTCATGCAATGCCTTGTGGTAAGTGAATCGAGCTCGCAAAGATCCCTTCATAATTCTGTTTATGCCATGCTCAGTTTTTCTGCCAAGTCTGAATCTGTTAACAAAACTTGCTATAATTACATGGGTGCCAACATATCTTCTAATCCTTTTTGGCTTATGGTCAGTAAGGGACTTTTGTTATATGCTTTGAGTAGATTCACGCCATGCCTTTGTTTGCTATGATCTGTTCCTGTAGCATGTTGATTGTTTGCTCTAAATATTGCTTCCTGATGTGAATTCCTGGCATGTTACTATTTTCACTAAATCTGTGAACCTGATATCTTTTGCACTATTGCCATGCTTGTATGAACCTGCGCTTGTGTGATTTAGCCATAGCTCAGTGTTCATCTTTTGTCAAGAATCTTCAGTAGATCACTGCCATGTGATTTTTTGCTATGTTAGAATGCAGTAGCTTACTTTATTGTTGCATTCTAGATGGCTTTGTGCTGTTAATCGCAGAATTGTGCCATTATTGTTTTGCTTGCCATTCCCGAACCATGCATCCGATTCTGGTGATCTTTATATCGATTTCGACCGAAATCAACTCATCTTTCCGGCGGGGCACTTGGTTTGCCAAGTTGAGTCATGGTTCAATCTTTTCCTTCCGGAGCTCGCATATGCATTGCATATCACATCCCGCATATCATACCATGGTTTGCATCATGTTGCTTGCGCATTGCACCGTGGTTGATTGTTCTTTCCTTTGCTTGTGTTCTTGCGTTGGGTAGAGCCCGGAGATGATTACGTGATCGAGGAACCCGTTGAGTACGCTTTCGAGGATCAAGCTTTCGTCAACTCGGAGAACTTTGCAGGCAAGATGACCATACCCTCGAAATCACTTCTATCTTTGCTTGCTAGTTGTTCGCTCTATTGCTATGCCACGATACCTACCACTTGCTATATCATGCCTCCCATATTGCCATGTCAAGCCTCTAACCCACATTTCCTAGCAAACCATTGTTTGGCTATGTTACCGCTTTGCTCAACCCCTTTTATAGCGTTGCTAGTTGCAACTGAAGATGGAGTTTGTTCCTTGTTGGAACATGTTTATTGTTGGGATATCATTATTATCTTGTTTACATTAATGCATCTATATACTTGGTAAATGGTGGAAGGCTTGACCTTATGCCTGGTGTTTTGTTCCACTCTTGCCGCCCTAGTTTCCGTCATACCGGTGTTATGTTCCTTGATTTTGCGTTCCTTACGCGGTTGGGTTATAATGGGAACACCGTGACTGTTCGCCTTGAATAAAACTCCTCCAGCAGGGCCCAAACTTGGTTTTACCATTTGCCACCTAAGCCTTTTCCCTTGGTTTTCGCGGATTCAAGTGTCATCTTTATTTTAACCCCCCCCCCGGGCCAGTTCTCCTCTGAGTGTTAGTTCAAACTAGAGCCCCTTGCAGCGCCACCTGAGGGAAACTTGAGGGTTGGTTTTAGTTGGATGGATTGCTTATCCGGTGTGCCCTGAGAACGAGATATATGCAGCTCCTATCAGGATTTGTCGGCACATTCGGGTGGTTGTGCTGGTCTTGTTTTACCATTGTCGAGACGTCTTGTAATCGGGATTCCGAGTCTGATCGGGTCGTCCTAGGAGAAGGAATATCCTCCGTTGACCGTGAGAGCTTGTGATGGGCTAAGTTGGGACACCCCTGCAGGGTTTTGAACTTTTGAAAGTCGTGCCCGTGGTTATGGGCAGATGGGAATTCGTTAATATCCGATTGTAGAAAACTTGACATTTAACTTAATTAAAATGAATCAACATCGTGTGTAGCCATGATGGTCTCTTTTCGGCGGAGTCCAGGAAGAGAACACGGCCTCGTGTTATGCTTGAACATAAGTAGTTTCAGGGTCACTTCTTGAACTTTATAGCTTCTCGACCGTGCTTTGCTTCTCTTCTCGCTCTCTTTTGCGTAAGTTAGCCACCATATATGCTAGTGCTTGCTGCAGAACCACCTCACTACCTTTTTCCTACCCATAAGCTAAAATAGTCTTGATCGCGAGGGTGTGAGATTGCTGAGTCCCCGTGACTCACAGATTACATCCAAAAACCAGATGCAGGTGCCGATGATGCCAGTGCAGGGGACGCGACCGAACTCAAGTGGGAGTTCGACGAGGGTTCGGGACATTACTATGTGTCTTTTCCGGACAATCAGTAGAGGAGCCCAGTTGGGGCAATCGGAGATCTATGCATTTGGGGTTGTCTTTCTTTATTTGGTTCCGTAGTCAGACCTTGATTGTATTCTGGATGATGTAATGCTATATTTATGTATTGTGTGAAGTGGCAATTGTAAGCCAACTCTTTATCCCCTCTCTTATTCAGTACATGGGGTGTGTAAAGATTACCCCTCTTGCGACATGCCTACTATGCGGTTATGCCTCTAAGTCGTGCTCTGACACGTGGGAGACATAGCCGCATCGTGGGTGTTACATTCAGCTTCCACGAGCTTTAGCTTCAAGTCATACCTATTGGCAAGATTAGCGCGAGCCTCCGCCACCCTGCGATCCACTTCCTCCTAGATCATGGCCTCTCGCGTGCTAGCGGCATCTTTCGCCTGAGCAACCTGACGCTCCCTTATCTCCAACTTCTCAAGCTCGAGGTTGCGCTCTGTGGCCTCCAACATTAGCACTTCCTCGCGCTTCAAGATCTCCTCGTCGTCGGACGACGCCCCCTTCGTCGACGCCAAGGTAGCTCTACGCGCCTCCACCTGCCGCTCCAGAGAGGCATTCAGGGCCTGGAGCTCCTGCCCGCGCTTCTCGGCAACCTTGCGGCAGTGGTCTGCCTCCCTGATCTCCTTCAAGGCTCGGCCATTGGCCTCACGCGAGATTACGAGGGATGCCTCGGCTTTTGCATTGGCGCGGTCACGCTGGAGGCGCCCGAGGTTGATGGCCACCTTCAATTGACGCCATTCATCAGCTAGCTGAAGATCCTCAGTTTCAAGGTAGTCATCGACGTCCACGAGCTCTTCCCCAAGCAGGCTCAGCGCACCGATCGCTTCCCGGAAGAGCTCGTGACGGACGGCACCCCGCCTGCGCACAAGCCCGAATGCACGACCGGGTCCATCCTCCATGCCGGGAGTCGTTGAAGAGGTTTGAGGTGGCTCGCCTCCTCCTAGCAGGGGCCTGGAGGCCGGCGTCTTTCCAGTCGCCCTTCGGGCCCCGTCAGGGGCCTGTAGGGGCGGAGGCTCGTTACCCAAAGGAGAGGCTAGAGCCGAGGCCATCCAGCCGTGGTCAATAACCAAAGGAGGAGCCCTTGGCACACTTTCCGCATCCCAGGCAAGGCTGGGAAGGACGGATGGAAAGAACGCGGGGTCGAGACGCCAAGACGGCATGCTTGCCTCTCCAGACGACTTCATGCCAAGTGCAGCAGGCTGGCTTGGGCGCTCAAGGTCAACTGAGGACTCGAGGCAGGAGGAGGTTGCTTCTCGGGAGAGTTAGTCGCCTTAGTAGAAGGTACCCTAAGGAACCACAGTCAGGAGGGAAAGCGGTACTCGAGAAATTACAAAGATAAGGTACTCACTCGTCAATAGCAATGTAATTCCTCTGCTTCAATGGCGGGAAGGCGTCACCACTGCAGCTTGGAGACCCCTTCCTCTTTCGGAGCGCCGCGAAGTTTTGTCAGAGGCGGCCGAAGCCCTGGGCACGGTCACCAGGGGTGCTGGACTGCGCGGGTACTCGCCTCATGGTGGTTCACTAGGGCCTCGTGGTCTCCGGCCTTAGGAGCATCAGACTGCTTCGTCCCCCAGGCTGCTTCCTCACGACAGCTCTCCAGGGTCCCGAGGGACGGCACCTCATGAACCCGAGTGGTGCCATTTCCTCAGCAGCAACGCCGCCAATGCTCGACAGCGACCACCCCCCTGTGGCCGCTCCTGGGTCGGGCATCGAGCTTGCGGCTGGCAGGGGGGCCACGAAGACAGGGCTCTCGCAAGGCCCTTGAAGGCCAACTGGGGGTGGACCCCATTCGTCGAAGAGGGGCATCTGCTTCACGAACTTCACCTTGTTCGAGAAGCAGTATAAAAGACAGCCCTCCTCCAGCAGGTTGGCTGGCATCGGGTCACCCGTTAGGAGCTCGAGCACTGTGCGCCGCGCCTCACAAGGAAGAGAGAGAGCCTGAAGCCTCATGCGGTCCTCGTAGCCAGAGAAGGTCCACATTTTCCGAGAGTGGCGCTGAAGTGGTGCGGTGCGACACCGGATGAACTCCTTCACAACCATGGGTGTCGTCACTCTGAGGTCCATCAGCCTGGCAAGCCGGAGCCAGACCTGGGTGAGCCGCAAATCGGTGAGCTTCGCATACCCCCAACTGGAGCTCGGAGCGGCTAGAACCCGGGGGAGCAGCAGCAGGGGGCTGCGCACGCCAACGTCCACAAACACCCACCTCTTCCCGAAGCCTCCGACGATCAGCGAGAGCTAGAAGTTGATCCCCAAGCCGGTCGTCATTGCGACGGCCTAAAGGGATACACACCCTGAGTGCTGGAGAGGATCTGTCAGGTGTAGCGAGAAGAAGTGGCGAAGCAGAGCCACGGAAGGGGCAATGCCCACAATGGCTTCGCAGACGAAGGCGAAGACAGCAAGGAGGATGATGGATTGGGGATCGAGATGCAGCGCATTGATATGGTAATGCGAGAGCACCGCATTGAAGAAAATTGGAGAAGGGGGAAATCAAGCCTGCCCAGTGTGCGTGAAGATGGATGGGGACCTCGGTGGCCGTCCTCTCAACTTCGGCACGGGAAGCAGGCCAGGCAACAGTCGTCCCCACTCATTGAAATCGGTGGCAAGCACCGGGCGCACCTTGCCCATCACCTCTTGGTTGAGCACCACCGACCGCTCGATGGCAGGCTCAAAGACCAGCATTGCGGGGCCCGAGGTACGGGACTCCTTCCTTCAGTTCTTCTTTCGGCTTGGTGCCATGGCAGCGGGAGGAGTTGGTGTCAGATTGGACAGGGGGAAGAGATCCGCTGCCTTCTGGAAGATGAGGGAGCGGCGGACAGTGTTGCCTATAAAGGAGGCGGAGCTATGAGGACAGCAGTGGTTGCCTAGCCAGGCGGAAATCGAGGATGCATGGGCAAGTGGAGGCACCCACGTCCCGTCAGTCGCCACGCATTAATCGAGGCCACAGGCTATTGGGGCCCGTGGTGCTCCGCACTTGACCCTTGGCTTCGTCGTGAAGCCAAGTAGAAGCGTGCCTTGGGCATAGGGGCTACTGTCGGTGTCCTGGGAACGGGGGTACCCAGACTTGCCTGCCTGCGGCCTAGGACGTGGCTCCACCAGCAGCCTGGTACGGACCATCTTCATCAAGAAATACTCAAGACCCTCGCGAGGGGCCAAGCCTCGCGAGGCAGACAACACAGACCTCCTGAGGGGGAGCCTCACTAGGCTGGCTCACGAGGAGCGGAGAGATCAAGGCGAGGGGCGCCTCATGAGGTTTCTATGACTTGATCCATGATGAGCAAGGCCAGGCGAGTGCCAGCGCGTGCATAGTACCGGTTGCCTCTTTGGTGCTAGAGAGGCAGGCGCAGGCGAGGAGTCCCGAGGCATCAGGCAAAGGTTTCCATATCGATGCAACCAGACCAAGACCAGCAGGACGGCAGGACGGAGGTCATCACGGACCGCACGACGGCGTCACCACCAGAGCCTTTGGCAGGCGAAGACCACCTTTTGTTAGGATAACTTGCACTAGCTGCCCCCTTCAAATTAGCCATTGTGGGATCCCTTCCCGCCTAATATTTGGGAAGAGGACCCGGGCCTCTATAAATAGGACTAGCCACCACCTTAGGAGGGAGACTCATCTGGGACTGGATCCATTCCACCAGTGCAACACACAAGCTCCTCGAGCTCAAGAACACCACTTCTCAAGAGGCTGCTCTTCCCTTGTACTTGTTCATCCCCAGCCTACAAGGAAATCCACCACACCACACTAGAGTAGGTTATTACACCGCAACGGTGGCCCGAACCAGTATAAAATCTTTTGTCTCTTGTTTCTCAGGTTCGGTGAGCTAGGCTTTGAGATCGTGACGAGAGCATGAACTAGGGGGAGAGAGATCTTCGTGTGCACCTAGAGTTCGAACCTCAAGGGTTTTGCCAGAACCTGTAATCGAACAGAAGGAAGGCCCCATGAAGGAGACCCCGGAAGCAAATGTAGCATTACAAGATTTGAGGACCTAGTTATCCTCTGTGCCCATCCTGGTTGCTCCTAGACCACAAGAGGTGTTGCTGCTGTACTTAGTGGCTACTAATCAAGTGGTCAGCGTGGCCCTAGTGGCACAGCCGGAAGTAGAGGAATCAGAGAGTGAGCAATGCCCGACAAGACCGGATGAGGATCAGGACAAAGAGGAGCATGACGGCAAGGGCAACCCCAATGACGCGGCAAGGAAGAAAGTGTTGCAGCGCCCAGTGTACTTCATTAGTTCCCTATTATAGGGGGCTAGATTGAGGTACTCTGGTGTGCAAAAGTTGATTTCTGGCCTCATCATGGCCTCAAGGAAACTGCGCCACTACTTCCAAGCCCATGAGATTATGGTTGTCACCTACTTTCCGTTGCAAAGGATACTCCGAAACCCAGACGCTACCGGCAAGATAGTGGAGTGGGCTTTCGAGTTATCCATCTTTAGCCTGAAGTTTGAGAGCACACCAACAATTCAGAGTAGGGCATTGGAAGAGTTTATTGCAGAATGGATGCCAACCCCTCATGAAGAAGTGCTAGAAATAGTTGTCCCCGGCAAGGAAGCGCCCCAAAATGGATTATGTATTTTGATGGTGCATTCTCCCTACAAGGTGCAGGGGCTAGCATGCTTCTTGTTGCTCCCACTGGGAACACTTGAAGTATGTCGTCCAGATGCATTTTTCCCGAGAGGAAGCAACCAAAAATACAGCAGAGTACGAAAGGCTCCTTGTCGGGCTCACGATTGCCACAGAATTGGGAATTAAGAGGTTGATCATTCGACGAGATTCACAACTTGTGTTGAGACAAGTCAACAAATAATACCAAAGTCCATTGATGGAGGCATACATTGAGGAAGTGAGAAGATTGGAGGAGCACTTTGACAGATTGCAAACAGAGCACGTACCCTATGTGGAAAACGACATAGCTGATCATCTGTCAAAGTGTGCTACGCAAAAAACTTCCTGTGGAACCATGGAATTTTGTTCTCCATCTTACTCAGCCCTCCGTTTCCCTGGAAATAATGGCCCGAAAAAGGGGGAAGTTGGACTTCGGAAAGCCTCTCCCAGTAGAGCCTCTCGGGGCTCCTGGTAGGGACCCTGATGGAAACAACTCCCAATCGATTGCCGGGCTGCGCCCTCCTGCCGAGCCACTGGTCCCTGCGGTCAAGGGACGCACTCCCGCAGATGAGGAGGTGCTACACATAGTCCATTTCCTATAAACTGGAGAACTCCTGATTAGCAAGAGGAAGCTGAAAGAGTAGCCTGGAAAGCCAGTATGTATCAGTTTTTCAATGACACTCTATACAGAAGGAGGCAGTGTGAAATTGAAGTGCATCTCCCGGGAAGAAGGAAAAGAACTGCTGATAGAAATACAGAAAGGCATGTGCGGCTCCCACATTGGATCAAGGGCATTAGTTGGGAAAGCATTCCAGCAAGGATTCTATTGGCCCACAACCCTCCAAGATGCGGTCGAGCTAGTCACTAAGTATGAAGCCTGCCAGTTCCATTCCAAGAACATCTGCCTGCACAAGCTCTTTAGACAATCCCTTTGTCATGGCCGTTTTTGGTCTGGGGGCTCGATATCCTTGGCCCTTTCCCTTGAGCTACCGGGGGCTTTGAATTCTTGTTCGTTGCCATCGACAAGTTTAGAAAGTGGCCGGAAGTAGATGCCATGAGAAAGGTGAATGCTCGGTAAGCTATCAAGTTCTTGAAAGGATTGGTGTGTCGCTTTAGGGTCCCTGCCCGGATCATCACTGACAACGGCACCCAGTTCACGACCGCGCCTTCATACAATACATTCATGCCCTCGGAAGCAAGATTTCATTTGCCTCTGTGGCACATCCCAGAAGCAATGGACAAGCTGAGAGGGCGAACGCTGAAGTGTTGTGAGGACACAAGACGAGAACATTTGATATGCTGCAGAAGTGCGGCAGGCGATGGATCGATGAGCTGGCGGTAGTTCTTTGGTCCCTCAGAATGACACCAAATCGAGCTACCGGGTAGACTCCCTTCTCCCTAGTCTATGTGGCAGAATCAGTTATCCCCACGGAACTCATTTACGGGTCACCTCGAGTGCTTGCCTACGATGAAGTAGTGCAAGATCAGCACCCGCATGATGATGCTGTACTTCTCGAGGAGAACCATGTCCGAGCTGCTACGCGAGTTGCACGCTATCAGAAAGTCCTGCGTCGCTATCATAGCGGGAGGGTTCATGCCTGGTGTTTTCATGCAGGAGACCTTGTCCTTAGGGGCATTTAGTCCGCCAATGGTACAAACAAGTTGACGCCAAAGTGGGAAGACCCTTACCTGGTATTTCGAGTCAACAGACCTGGCGCAGTCCATCTGGAGACCTGAGATGGCATTAAATTTCAGAACTCACAGAATATTGAGCATCTCTGCAAGTTCTACCCATAAGGCGCGGCTGCATGTAACCCCTTGTACAGAGCCAGGTGCAGACCCTGAGCAACAGAGAAATAAAAGAAGCGGTGGGGCCCCCGACAAGTTGCATGCATGCATAAGCATTTCATGAGCATCGCATGCCGGGAACTTGGCCTCTAAGGGAAGCTGGAAAGATGAGGCAACACTATGATCTCCGGCAAGCCAAACAGGTAAGTTCTATCTCTTGTCCATACGTCTTCTATAAGAACTTGTGCATAAGAGAAACTCACCGCTTTTTGAAACTTAGGTACTCCCATCCCTTGACTCGAACGCTGCTTCGGTCAGGATGGTCGTAGTGGCCTTTGTTAAAAAGGATGGGCGGGGGATTGGTCCCTCATCACAATTTGTGTCCGATAGGCTTGACTCCCCGGCAACAAAGTAGAGGGTACCGGCAGGATGGCCTGCAGGGGGAAACTCGTTTATTTAAACATAAAGAGGCACTCCGCCTCTGCATGAACATATACATGCACGAGTCCCCGACAAGGCTCATCTTTTTCATTAGTATGTTGATCAAACAAGTACATACCTTACAGGACAAATACATGGATTAAAGAGATTACATTATTTGAACTAAAATTTGGCAAGTGCCTACAGGTTGGAGATTGAAAAATGATAACTGCCCCCTGATGCCTTTGCCCTTGTCCATCTCCTTCGGGAAATTACAGGGAAGGACCGAGAGGCATGCCCGGCTGGGATCCAACGCCTCCCCAGGATCAGGATGGTGCCACTTCCTAGCTAGGAGGAAGAAACCAGAGGGCAGGTGCGGATGGTGACGCTGCCGGAGGCCCAGATAGGAGAGACGGAGTCACCGGCAAACACGACACGTCAGAACGGTCGTCCCTGTTCTTAACGCGTCGTTGGTTGTCACCGCCTTTCATATCACGGCAATCCGAAGACCCCGTCATGGTGGCCACGTCAGGCACCATGCTTTCCAGGTAATCCCACAGAGAGCATGGTCGTCCCCAATAGCCGTGACATCAAAAGCCACTGCACATTCAAGAGACATGTACGGGAGCAAAGAGCCCTCCTACACGACAAGATGATGGTGCCCATAGGGGGCCGGGTCTGCCTTTACTGATGGAAAACCCATTCTGTGACCCCTCCCCGGAGGCGCGAGAGAAGGAGGAATAGGCCACGACCGACTACTGCGCCTCGTGCTCATTATTGACCTCGGCGTGGTGTCATTTGTGTCGCCTTTCACTAGGATTGAATCTACGAGAGACCCGGCGACGAGCACACTAGAGTCGCCACATCTAGTGGTATCGCCGTGCTGCCCCTCGTGTCCCCCCTGAGGCCCATGCGAAGCTCTAAACTAGGGCCCAGGGCCTGGCCCCGGGTTCTCCTTCTCAGCATAACTAGCAGAAGGCAGAAGAGGGAGGTAAAGGGATGCGAGGATGAATGCCTCCACTCCTCCCCCGCCCCTCCTTTTATAGGCGGGTCTGGGAAGAGAGTTGATCCCTCAACGGGTAACCACCGTCCTCCTCCACTAGTTCAAGAAGACCGGGCCCCTTCTTTCATGCTCTCCCGCAGCATGCGCTTCCGTTACCTACCCCGCGTGATGCATGCAACATACCTGGTTGAGGATAAGGGCATGGTGGGAAGAGTGAATTGGCAGTTACTCCCCTGCGCGTTAAAGTCATTCACGGGCCATTACAAGAGTGTCCCCACCATGATTGGCTTTAGGCGACGAGCAGGAAAACTGGAAACTGGCCCGGACTGAAGATAATGGAGAAGCAAAGAATATCTCAAAGGGGCCGACCACTTCTACACCCCTGCCTATGCACTGATTAGGGCCTACCCTGACGACGCCCAACAACGTGTTCGGGGTAGGCCCTGGGGCTTATGTTGGTGCAACAAACCCTGGGTCCATTGCCCAAGCTGTGCACATGCACGAGAACAAGATCATAGCACCAAGGTCAGATTGGACCATAAGGAACCAGTCCTTTGAAGGATCCACGTACAAATCAGGAAGACCAAGAAGAGCCAGGGAAGCAAGATATCGCTAAGGGAAAAATCGCCCTTGACGGGCAGGCGAGCTTGACAAGGATGAAGTTAGCCCCCAAAAGGAGGCCTTTGGACCGTTTCAGCAGGCCTGCCACGGCATACGGAGACAGAACCACTCCACCGCATGACCTCATCACGACGCACGTCGTCGATCAGTGCGGTGTCAAGCCCCAAAGTGACAAAGTGGCTGCTATTCGCCAAATGATAGCCACTTTCTAAAGGAAACACCTCCAAATGACACCTGTCCTGAGACATGTCCAGTAAGCAGGCACGAAGCTGGCAAAACAGCCCGGCAGGGCCTGCCGGGAGAGCGACGATGTGATTTTGCGCGGCGCATTTAATGCGCTCTGTCAGCCTGTAGACTTAGTATGATAGCATCGTTTGCTATCTAATCATTGCATAATGACCGATTTCCCATTGTGGTGACCCCTTGACCTGTAAAAGGAGGCCCAAGGCAACCGTAGAAAGGGTTGGAGAGTTGGTTGGCTAAACCACGCCCACACACACTCATACGCGCAGAGTCGCTCTCGCCCCTAGGAAAACCCTGTCGGGCAAATGGGCTGTGCTCACCACCATTTTCCACCATATATCCACCATAGCAGGAGTAGGGTTTTATGCCTCACGGCAGCCCGAACCTAGGTAAATGTCGGATTTCGGGTTCTGGCAAAACCCTTGAGGTTCGGTCACTAGGGTGCGCACGAAGATCTCTCCCCCTCTCTAGCTCACACACTCTACGATCTCACGGTCTAGCTCGATGAAGCCAACGAACACGAGACACAAGATTTATACTGGTTTGGGCTATTGTTGTGGTGTAATACCCTACTCTAGTGTGGTGTGGTGGTTGCCTCTTAGGCTAAGGACGAACACTACAAGGGAAGAACAACCTCGCGAGGAGAGTTGTTCTTGTGCTTGGTGTGCTTGTGTGGTTGAACATAAAAAATCTCCCCCTCCAAATAATGAGCGGGAAGGGATCCCACAACGACCAAATTCAAAGGGACACAACTAGTACAAGCTATCCTGACAAAAGTAGTCTTCGCCTGCCAAAGGCTCTGGTGGTGACGCCGTCTTGGGCTCCAGGTGACCTCCGACTTGCCGTCCTGCTGGTCTTTGTCTTGTTGCACCTATATGGAAACCTTTGCCTGATGCCTCGAGACTCCTCGTCTGCGCTTGCCCCTTTAGCACCAAAGGCGAAACGAGGACATTGCACGCGCTAGCACCCGCCTGGTTCCAGTCGTCATGGCTTCCGTCACAGGAACCTCATGAGTTGTCCCTTGCCATGATCTCTCAGCCCCTCGCGAGCTAGCCTGGTGAGGCCGCCCCTGAGGAGGTCTTGCGTCGTCCGCCTCATGAGGTTTGGTCCCTCGCGAGGGTCTTGATTGTTTGCTGGTGAAGATGGGTCGTACGGGGCCGCTGGTGGAGCCATGCTGCGGGCCACGGGCATGCAAATCTAGGGACCCCCATTCCTAGAATGCTGACAGTAGCCCCCGGGCCCAAGGTGCGCTCGGGCTTGGCTTCGAGGCGGAGCCAAAGGGCAAGGACGGAGCGCCGCGGGCCCCATGAGCCTACGGCCGCGGTTGGCACATGGTGACTCATTGGACTTGGGCGTCTCCACTTCCCCATGCAGCCTCGGCAACTGCCCGACTTGACAGGTCCTTGCTGCATGCAGAAAAAGATCATTATTACCTTGGATCATGGAGGCCGGCGGTTGGCCTCCTCTTGGCTATAAATGGGAAGTGGGGGCGGAGCCCCCGTCACCCTTCTCTTCCTTGCTTCTCCTGCCTCTTCTCCTTCCTTGATCCATTGCTCGCTGGTGTAGTCATGGTGCTGATATGGAGGTTCTCGGTCGCGGAGAAGGGCAAGAGTCCCCTTAACGAGACCGAGCTACTCCCGCAGAAGAAGAGGTGGTCCCATGGTCACGAGATGGTCGTGAGGCCGGTAGTGTCGCGGCCGTGGTACGAGAGGCCACCTCCTGGGTACCCATTGCCCTTGTATGCTCTCGCCGAGGGTTCCGGAGGGAGGGCGACGAGCACCGCCACCCGCGCCAGGGCCATGGCTGTCGTTCCACGGAGGCGCAAGCCGTCGCCCCAGGGGTCCATGCTGCGGACTCCTCACGCGAGTTCATGGTGTGGGTGGCGATGCCTCCGAGCACTTGGATTCGCCTTCCGCAGTTCTTCACCGTCGAGATGCCGCCGAGGGGCCCTCTCGAGCGTTGGCTGCAGCAAGCCGATTGTGACGCCCCGGCGACTGATACATCTCCATCATATCTACTTTTCCAAACACTTTTTTCCCTTGTTTTGGACTCTAACTTGCATGATTTGAATGGAACTAAACCGGACTGACGTTGTTTTCAGCAGAATTGCCATGGTGTTCTTTTTGTGCAGAAATAAAAGTTCTTGGAATGACCTGAAAATCAACGGAGAATTATTTTGGAATATATAATAAATATTGGAAGGAAGATCCATGTCAGGGCCCCCCACCTGTCCACGAGGGTGGGGGCGCGCCCCCTGCCTCGTGGGCCCCCTGACGCTCCACCGACCACAACCTGGACTCCATATATTAATTTTCAGGGAGAAAAAAACTAGGGAGAAGGATCCATCGTGTTTTACGAGACGGAGCTACCGCCAAGCCCTAAACTCTCTCGGGAGGGCTGATCTCGAGTCCATTCGGGGCTCCGAAGAGGGGAATCTGTGGCCATCGTCATCATCAACCTTTCTCCATCACCAATTTCATGATGCTCACCGCCATGCATGAGTAATTCCATCGTAGGCTTGCTAGACGGTGATGAGTTGGATGAGACTTATCATGTAATCGAGTTAGTTTTGTTAGGGTTTGATCCCTAGTATCCACTATGTTCTGAGATTGATGTTGCTATGACTTTGCTATGCTTAATGCTTGTCACTAGGGCCCGAGTGCCATGATTTCAGATCTGAACCTATTATGTTTTCATCAATATATGAGAGTTCTTGATCCTATCTTGCAAGTCTATAGTCACCTATTATGTGTTATGGTCCGTTAATCCCGAAGTGACAATAATCGGGATACTTACCGGTGATGACCGTAGTTTGAGGAGTTCATGTATTCACTATGTGTTAATGCTTTGTTCCGGTACTCTATTAAAAGGAGGACTTAATATCCCTTAGTTTCCAATAGGACCCCGCTGCCACGGGAGGGTAGGACAAAAGATGGCATGCAAGTTCTTTTCCATAAGCACGTATGACTATATTCGCAATACATGCCTACATTACATTGATGAACTGGAGCTAGTTCTATGTCACCCTAGGTTATGACTGTTACATGATGAACCGCATCCGGCATAATTCTCCATCACCGATCCATTGCCTATGAGCTTTCCATATATTGGTCTTCGCTTATTTATTTTTAGTTTCTATTGTTATCATCACTAAAAATACCAAAAATATTAATTTTGCTACCATTACCTTTTACCACCGTTACCACTACTATCATATTACTTAGCTAAAAAATACTTTGCTGTAGATATTAAGTTATCCAGGTGTGGTTGAATTGAGAACTCAACTGCTAATACTTGAGAATATTCTTTGGCTCCCCTTGTGTCGAATCAATAAATTTGGGTTGAATAATCTACCCTCGAAAACTATTGCAATCCCCTATACTTGTGGGTTATCAGCGATTGGAGCAGAGGTTGAAGCCGTCGCCTCCGGGAGGATCTTCATGACTCAAGGCTGGGGCGAGGTCACCCGAGTCTGCCGGGCGGAAGGCGCCCTCGCCATCCACTTCGAGTATGATGGCGCCTCCACGCTGTTCTTCAAGGTCTTCAACGAGGAAGGCCGCCGCTTGGAGTGCTGCCCTGAAGGGGGTCGCCAGGACAGCGCAGCTGCTGGCGCCGGGCCTACCGCCGGCCTCTCCCACAGCTCCTACAGCGACAGCGGTGACTCCTGGTGGTCCAGCGACTCTCCTGAGCTTGCCGAGTCTCCGGAGAGAAGCGACGACAGCTACGTGCCCCGAGCTCTCGTCGGGCCTAGAGCAAAGCCGCACGTCTGGCCGCCGCAATCATTGATCTTGATGGGGTTGGCGCTGGCCTCCCGTGGCCCACTGTTGATGGTGGCGTCGGCGTCGTCCGACACGTGTAGATAGAGCTCCTAGGAATTCCCTTCCTTTTGTTCCCTGTGAGGAATCGAAACGGACCCCGCGGGGGTGTGTAAAGCGTCTGTAATGTCCTGCTGAGGCTTGGTCACCCCTTTCCAATCCCACGGCAGCTTGGTGCTCTACGCTAACAGGTCCCGGTCCCCAAGCAGGCTGCAGCCGTCGCAGGTATGCTAGGTCACGATGTCATGGTCAGGCCAGGAGGTGAGCGGCCCGAGGTCTAGTAAGAGCTCCTGAGGCGCGATGCTCAAGAGGTCCCCTTTAGAGCACAAGCAGCTACCTGAGGATGGGAAAGGGTGGCGACATTGCCGCAGCAGGGCAGCGACAAGGCGAGAATCTCATGCCGTAGCACTGGGTCGGTCTGTGTACGATACTTATCTTTGGTGTTCCAGAGAGCCGTTTTCTTGCGTTGCGCCAGCCTTGGGTGTCGGCTGCTGCCGGGTAGTTAGGTTAGGCTCGTGCGGGCCTCCTCCTCTTCTTCATGCTCTTCCTGGTGATCTATGTCCTTAGGTACCGGCCCTCGAGCAAGCTCAGCCGCCGCTGGTATGCCAGGTCGCGATGCCATGGTCAAGGCCAGGGGGAGAGGGCTGGAGAGCCAGTAAGAGCTTTCTGAGTCGCGATGCTCAAGAGGCCCCCCTTTCAACACACAAGCGAAATGCATGGGAGAAGAGAGAGAGTACGTGGTACCGCATGCTGTATTCCTCGGGAAGTTCTTGCAGGTTAGCGCGAGGAGGGGAGCAAGCCGCCGTGGTGATTGCTGGTCCGTTGTTGGCATGTAGGGGGGACTCCCTACTGCGGAGAGCCCGCCGGGGCATGTACAGCCCCGCCCTAACACGTGGCTTGCACGGCAGGTCTAGACGAGGTGTACTTGGGCACTCGTGAGCCAGCGCGGGGCTCACGAGGCCCTACCTCAAGGCAGGTTGCGCCTGGTCTTAGTTCTTGATGGCTGCGGCGTTACTATGAGATGGTTAGACAACCTGCGCCGAGTGGATTTCCTGAGGCTATCGCACGAGAAGGCCAAGCACCAACGACCCCACGAGGTGACGTGAATGGGGCCGGCCCGCAGACAGAGCTTAGCCGTTGGATTTATCAACGCTGCAGGGACGGGCCCGAGCACAGACGCTGTGCCTAGCCTTCTTATGCGAAGGATCCTGAAGAAGGACCATCGGCACGGCTCCCTTGGTGGCTGACAATCAAGTAGGTGATAACCATAGATAGATTATGCATGAAAAGCAACTAGCTCAGGTAAATGCGAAGACAATACATCCCACTGGGTTGGACCCAAGCGGCCTGGGGTTGATGCAGCCCGAGGGGCGCTCCCAGCAGAGTGAACTAAAGATGCATGCAGATACATGCCGCACGGATGGACCCACACGGCCTGGGGATGATGCAGCCCAAGGGGTGCTCCCAGATAAATGAACTTGGAAAGATGTCACCTGGTTTGGTTGCCGAAGGAGTGTTGGGGTAGCTGAAGACACGTAGCGAAGAAGTCGCTTCTCACGAGCCACCGAGACCCTAAGCCTCGGGAGGTTTTGGAGGCTTAGGTGGCCTCCGGAGGACCGTCTCCTTCTCTGCTAGGATCGCGTCGTGCCTGGCCTCCTGACCTGCCAGGACGATCCGCAGATTGCGCTGGAAGGCGGCGGCCACACTCGGCAGGCCGAACGGCATGCGAACGTAGCTATGAGGCGGGCCCTCACACCGGCCAGCACGTGAATGCCAGAAGCGCTCCTGAGATGCAGCCCTTTTGAGCCCTGGGATGTCGATGCAGACGTGCAACTCACCACCCTCGCCTGGGTTGTCAGAGACCCCGACTCAATGCCACATCGATCTAGCATGTAACACCTCATATCACTTTGCGGCCTCACGCACGGTATTCCCACGGGTGTCGCCTTACCTTTGCCCGGGACCGTTTGCGCCTTTTAGCACACGTATATGACAGTGTCGCTAGCATCCATATGATAAGGAGCCCGGGCTGACATGGCTAGTCGTAAACCCAAGCGGCACAGACTTACAGGGACAGGCATCCATGACCCAGCATCGAACGTGTCGGTCATCAGCGAGTGAATCCAGGCTGTAGCACTGGGCTAGCAGGACTCCGGTGAACCGGGCTGTAGCGGGCTAACAGGACTCCGGTATTCATCGCGTGACATTTCCCCGAAGGGACAGACACAGGAACGAAGAAGGACACATGCCGGCCAGCCTAAGTGTTCCGGAGCAGTAGCAAGCTACCATGGCTCGGTGGAAACACTAGGAGACATTTCCCCGTAAGAGAGGCTACTAAAGATAAACAACTAGATGGTCAGATCCCACACATACCAAGCATTTCAATAACATACACACAGTATGCTCGATATGTGCAAATACAACATGGCATCACAACATGACTCTACGACTCAAGTAGTTTATTCAATAGGCTCCGAGGAGCGAGACATTACAAACATGGGTCTCATGACCCAACAATCAGAGCATACAAGTCAAGCACAAGCGGAAGCTATCATGTCTGAGTACAGACATCTATAAATGAAAAAGGCTGAGAAGCCTGACTATCTACCAAATCCTGCCGAGGCACAAGATCGTAGCTGAGGTAACAAGCTAAACGTCGAAGACCACGCGGAAATACTAGTGAGACTGAAGTCTCTCTGCAAAAACATAAAATAGGCAAACGTGAGTACAAATGTACCCAGCAAGACTTACATCAGAACTATCTACATATGCATCATTATCAACAAAGGGATGGTGGGGTTTAACTGCAGCAAGCCAGCTTTGACTCGGTGGCTATCCTAAACTACGACTGCAATGTAACTCTTTGAGGTGGCGCACACGAGTCCACATATTCACCATATCAATACACCACTATGGAACCGCTCCCGTCTCCCTACGAGAACGCCATCCATAGCACTCACGCTTATCTTGCGTATTTTAGAGTATCCACTTTCACTTGTCTATGAACTGATATAAGCAACCCAGAGGTCCTTTTTCGTGGACACGGCTATTCGAATAGATTAGGTTAACCCTGCAGGGGTGTACTTCTTCACACACGCTCTCACCACTTACCGCCGTTTACACGACATATACTCGGCAACCTTCAAGAGGAAGCCCAACGTGGGTGTCGGCCACGGCCTGCCTAAACACTCAAGTCTCTAGTCCAGGTTTATCGCCTATTCGGGTTCCATCCATGAGGAGATCCGGCCGGAGTTTCGCTCACAGCCCCAAACGATGTGTACAGGGTTCCGTGACACCAAACGGGTGCCCGGTTTACCCGGCCACGTGCCTACCGCATCACAGCCCACCCCTACGGTCAGCGCTGTCCACGGCCTCCAGCATACTACAAACACCAGAAACTACTTGCAACTCCTGGACAGAGGACAAGGGTGATTAAGAAGCCGAGAGGGTCCATTGGTTTCGGGCCCAATGCGTGGTAGTAGCTGAATCATGGATCACAAACACAGAACTCAGTTCCTGAGGACGGCTGCAATGAGACAACCCACCATGTACTCCTACATGGCCTCTCACCGCTACATTTACCAAATCGTGTTCACACACTTAGCTCACACACAGTAGGACATGTTCACACACCTCTGATTCATCCCCGATGAATCAGACCTGACTCAACTCTAAGCAGTAGCAGGCATGACAAACAAACATGAATGAGTAGGCACAACAGGGCTCAAACAACTCCTACTCATGCTAGTGGGTTTCATCTATTTACTGTGGAATGACAGGTCATGCAAAGGATAAAGGGGTTCAGCTACCGCAGCAAGTAACAGATGAATCGATGTTGTCCTAATGCAGTAAAAGAGAGCAGGAGCGAGAGAGTGGGATTTTATCGGAATGAACAAGGGGGTTTTGCTTGCCTGGCACTTCTGAAGATAGCATTGAGTCTTCATCAGTGTCAACGATCACATCGTCGATACAACGTCTACCGAGGGGGAACAACACCGGCAAACACAGAAGAAACACAATCAATGCAATGCACAATATGATGCATGCTATGACATGGCAATATGAATGTGTTTTGGGCTAATGCACCTAAAACCAGATTAAATGAAGTTGGTTTGAATCCAAGATTCAAATTTAAACTCCATATGTGATTATTCAAATGCCATTTAATTGATTTGTGCTAAACAGCAGCTATAAGTTGTTCTAACATGCATGAAAATGGTACAGATGGATTCCTTGAATTTTTCTGATAATTTTTCATATATAAATTATTTAATTTGGAGTTACGGTTAATTTTCTATGATTTTTAGAAGTTTTGGTTATTATCTGAAATTTATAAATCATTTTTGATTTATTTTAATTCCAGAAACAAATATTGCGTCAGCATGACGTATTAGTGACGTCAGCAGGTCAACGTGGCTGGTCCAGGTCAAACCTGGCCAGTGGGTCCCATCCGTCAGTGACTAACCTAACTAATCTAATTTAGTTAGTGGCCTGGGGCCCATTGTCAGTGTCTATTAAACTAACTAATATTTAGTTAACACTAATCCTAGCCTAATTAGCCGGGCAGGCCCGCAGGTCAGTGAGAGAGAGGGGGGGTCAAACCGGGCAGTGGGGTCAACCCACGCCGGTCATCGGGTCAGCGGTCGCCGGCGTTTAGCCGCCGGCGAGTCCAGACGCGGCGGAGGGCTCGGAAACGAGCCACATGGCATCGTTTCGGCCGTGGTTTGTTGCATTCGAACGCGCGCAGTGGCACGCATCTAGTGGTGGCGGTGACAGGTGCTGGGGTGGCCGGAAAAGTGGTCGGCGACGAGGTTTGGCGGCGGCAGCAGCTCGGGCAATCCTGGGGTGGCGCTATAGAGCACTAGAAGAGAGACCGAAGGGCGCTGCGGGCTCCTGGGAGGGCGGCGAACATGGTGACGCGCTCAGGCGCACGCTGGGATGGCCCTGGCCACGGCAACGACATGGCACGGCGGCGAGAAGCTCTCGGTCGCGGTGGGAGATGGGGCTAGGGGGCGAGAACGGAGGGGGCGAGCACAGGAGAAACAGCGGAGGCTCACAGTGGATCCATTCGAGGCGGGGACGAGGCCGGGGACGGTCCGGAGCCGGCGAATCGGGCGTCGGCGACCGGCGGGTCCGAGGAGGGGGAAAACGTCGGGGCGGCGCTTCGGGGGCTCCTGGAGGGCGTGGCATCGGTGAGGTGGGTCGAGTACGGAG
>NC_041390.1:325337298-325347293 GCF_002162155.2 Triticum dicoccoides
GCGTGGCTCCCTCGGGTGCCTCCAGCGGCGAGCAGGTAAGCAGGAGGTGGCTAGGGGGGGGGGAAAGCAGGAGGTGGCCGGGGCAGCGTCGGCGAGCGCCACGCCTCGCCTCTGCTCGTCCTCCTGGCAGAGGAGGAAGAGAAATAAAGGAGGAGGAGGTGGGCTGGGCCGGCTGGGGGAACTGGGCCGGCTCTGGTAAGCAGGTAAGTGGCCCAGGTGGGCTGCAGGTAATGTTTCTCTCCTCTCTTTTATTTCTATTCTGTTTTATATTTTTTTCTATTTCTGCAATTTGTTTTTGATTTGTTTTAAAATATCAAATCATTTTATAAAATCCTGGAAATAATTATGGGTACTTTCTGAATTATTTCAGTGACCCTTATCAATTTCCAACATTTATTTGAGCATTTAAATTATTTATAGTATTTAAATGCCCAAAGTCAAATACAATATGATTTAATTCAAAAATCCAAAAATGACCTAAGAATATAATCATCATTTTTGGCAGAGGTTTCCACCTTAACCAGAAATCATGAACTTTTCTTAGGAACCTTTTGGGTTTATTGAAAAGATTTTAATTCACCCTAGTTGAGTTGATTTAATGCTAGGGTTTGAACATCCCCATTTCAATCTTAGGCAAAATTTAAACATGATGCAAACATGAAGCTAGCCTAGAGCACTACCAGCAGCTAGGGATGTGACATGGGTGGGGAGCAACGCTAGGTGGGCGGCGGTCGCCGCGTATTGCTCTTGCTTCCTGAAGCTCTTGAGTTGCCTTGGTGATGAACTCCTGAGCGCCGGGCGCTCCTCGGCCGGTGTCCTCCTGAGGGAAACATGCCGCAAAGCACGCTTCCACATGGTGCCCGAGCGCCTCCCTCGTGATGTTGGCCAGGTCCAAAGCCCTCCAGAAGACAGCCCCCAAGCCCTGCCCGAGGAGGGCGCTGGGCGTGCCTCCCTATGCGAGGGAAGGAGGTGCCCCAGGCACTGGCACAGATCCTGAAGTGGCGCCGCTGGAGCTGCCGCTCCCCTGAGGCCCAGTGTGGAGTAGCTGCTTTTTCTTCTTGGGGTTGGCTTCAGGAGGGTACTACGCACCTGCGGTGTCCGGGTCTTCGATTGATGCAGCTTGGAAGGCGCGCTTGAGGGATCACACCGTGTCTCTTTCTTCGCAGGGGACCATGATGATTTCGCCACTTCCCGGCATCTTGAGGACGTTGTTGCCATGGTGGGTGACTGCCATGAATTTAGCTAGTGCTGGGTACCCGAGGATGGCGTTGTACGGCAGACGGATGTGGGCGACATCGAAGTCGACAAGCTCGGTGTGGTAGTTGTCATGCTGACCGAAGGTGACAGGGAGGCGGACATTACCTATCGGGGTGGTGGAGCCGTCTGTCACTCCTGAGAAAGGCTTGGTGGGCTGGAGCTGATCGTATGGCACTTGAAGGATGTCGAACGTTTTGACGGACAGGACACTAAGTCCTGCGCCGCCGTCGATGAGGGTCTTGGTGACTTGGACATTGCTGATGATGGGTGAAGAGAGCATCGGGAGGACGCCAGTGGTTGCCACGCATCTGAGCTGGTCCGCCGAGCCAAAGGTGATGGCGTACTTGGATCACCTGAGCGAGCGCGTAGCCTCGAGCTTGGGGAGGGCTGCATTCACTTGGCGGGAGAACTGCTTGAAGATGCACTGGGAGGTTGGGGCCGGAGCGCCACCCAAAATGCAGGCGATGGCACGCGGCTCCTAGAAGTCCCCAGCCCCTTCGTCCCGTTGATGGTTGACGTTCCTTCTTGGTGGCGGCAGTGGAGGGAGACCAGGGTTGCCCTGAGGGCGATCCTCACGAGGCTGGTTCCTCCAGGTGCCCTCACGAGGCTGTTCCTGCCAACGATCCTCACGAGGCTGGTCGCGCCACTCTTGGCGGGGCCCACGGTCATCCCAATGTCCTCCACCTTGTCTGCCTCCTCAGCCGCCTCCTCGGTCTTAGTCCCGGTCGTTGCCCTCGGGGCGTCGACCGAAGCGTCCATCTCGGATGGCCCCGAGCTCTTGAAAATTGTTGGTGTTGTGTGTGCGCACGTTGTGGAAGGCGCAGAACATACTACTTCCCTTGGACGAATCGGGAAGATCTCGGCCGCGCTTGGTGTCCGGTTCTGCTGCGAGCACGACCACCCCCTTGCGCTTCACGTCCTTGACCTTGGCCTTCTTCTCCTCTAGATCCACGACGGAGAGCTCGAGAAGGGAGAGACGCCCCTCCTCGGCCCTCACACACTTGGTTGCTATGTTGAACAGCTCCAAGGTCGTGCACAGCTCCTGATGGATGGCGAGCTCCTCCTTGATCTTGACATCACGGACGCCGTCGGAAAATGCTGAGATGATGGCGTCGTCCGTCATGTTGGGGATCTTGATATGTGCACTGTTGAAGCACTGGATGTACTTCTGTAGGGTTTCTCCTGGTTGTTGCTTGATGCGGCGCAGGTCACCCACAAACGGGGGGCGGTCGCGAGTGCCTTGGAAGTTGGCGATGAAGTGGCTATGCATCTCATCCCAGGAGGAAATCGAGCTCAGGGGCAGGTTCAGGAGCCATGAGCGGGCGCCGTCCTTGAGAGCCATGGGAAACCAGTTCGCCATGACCTTTTCGTCACCGTTGGCCGCTTCCATCCTCAGCTCGTAGAGCTGCAGAAACTCCACAGGGTGGGGGTGCCGTCGCAGTGAGGAGGCAGATCCGGCTTGAAGTTGCCCGGCCATACGACGCTATGCAGCTCAGGAGTGAAGGCACAGCAGCCTGCCGTGGCCACCGGGGCTCGTCGTGGAGGTAGAGCTTGACCTTGGTGTCCCTGTGCTGCCACGGCAGTGGCACATGGCCCTGCCGCAGCAAGCGATCCTGACGTGGTGCTGCTGGGAGCGGTGGAGCATCTTCTTGAGGACGGGGGACCTCCTGGCAACTTCTTTCATCGTGCGCGGGCACACGGTATGGAGGATCATGCCGCTGGGCCGCGCATCTTGGAGCGAGGACGCCGTCTTGACGCGGGGGTGGCTGAGGCGCTCCCTGAGCTGCGCGCCTCGGCGCGAGGGCGCCATCTTGGTGCTGAGGGGGTGGAGGCACTCTGTGAGCCACATCGGCCGCAGCCGGGGGCGGGCGAGGAAGCAAGAGGGATGGTGCAGGAGAGCCCCCCGCGCCGCTGACGAGCTCGGCGATGAGGTCCAACCAGTCCTCGTAGAGGTTGTCGACCGGGCAGTAGCGCAGGAGCTCACGTGCCATGAGAAGCGCGGCCTGCGCATCCGTGGGGGCGCGGCGAGCGTGAGATGATGAGACGGCCGGAGCTAGCGACGGGGTGGCGGTGCAATCACCTCACCGCACAGAGGGGTGCAGTGAAGAGGCTTGCTGCTTGTTTGCCGCCAGGCCGGTGGCGGCGTTGGCGGCGTGTGACAGAGAACGACAGGGAGTTCTGCTCACAGGGGCGGTCTAAGCGACACGGGTGGCGAGAGCGGCCCGACGCTCAGCACGGGCCTGGCGAGCGTCAGCCATGAACTTGGCGAAGCGGTGAAGCGCAGATCGACGAAGGGGAAAGCTTTGGCGCACCCCTACGTGGCACGCCAAATGTCAGATTTCGGGTTCCGTCAAAACCCTTGAGGTTCGAACACTGGGGTGCGCATGAAGATCTCTCCCCCTTTCTAGCTCGCGCACTCTACGATCTCACGGCCTAGCTCGACGAACCCAAAGAATACGAGACACAAGATTTATACTGGTTTGGGCCACTGTTGTGGTGTAATACCCTACTCTAGTGTGGTGTGGTGGATTGCCTCTTAGGATGAGGAGGAACAGTATAAGGGAATAACAACCTCGCGAGGAGAGGTGTTCTTGTGCTTGGTGTGCTTGTGTGGTTGAAGATTGGAATCTCCCCCTCCATGATGGTGGCTAGTCCTAGTTATAGAGGCCCTGGTCCTCTTCTCAAATATTTAACGAGAAGGGAGACAACTAGTACAAGCTATCCTGACAAAAATAGTCTTCTCCTACCAAAGGCTATGGTGGTGATGCCATCTTGGGCTCCACGGTGACCTCCGTCTTGCCGTCCTTCTAGTCTTGGTCTTGTTGCACCGATATGAAAACCTTTCCCTGATGCCTTGGGACTCCTCGTCTGTGCTTGACCCTTTGGCACCAAAGAGGAAATGAGGATACTGCACGCGCTGGCGCACGCCTGGTTCCAATCGTCATGGCATGTGTCACAGGAACCTCGTGCGGTGTCCCTTGGCTTGATCTCTCCACCCCTCGCGAGCTAGCCTGGTGAGGCTGCCCCTGAGGAGGTCGTGCGTCGTCCGCCTCGCGAGGCCTGGCCCCTCGTGAGGGTCTTGAAAGTTTGTGCTGAAGATGGGTTGTACGGGGCCGCTGGTGGAGCCATGCTGCGAGCCGTAGGCAGGCAAGTCTGGGGACCCCCACTCCTAGAACACCGACAGTAAAGACTACCCACGTGATCTTTGTCGTGTTGTTGCTTGCTCCTCTACTGTTTGTGCAACGTGCCATCCCCCCGCCAAACCAGAAAGGGGCCCTTTGTCGCATTGTTGTCCTTAGGAAAGTTTCTTGGAGTTTTTCTGCTACCATCTTCATAACTGCTATTGGAGGGACTAGTTGTAACGCCCCGAGCCTGATGCGCCAGGTTTCTTTCAGTTTTTCGCTGTTGTTGCCTTTTATTTCGCTTGCATGTGGCATCTTGCCATGTCATCATCTGCATTGCATCTGTATGTTTTCAAAACTTTCATCCGTCCAGGTTTCTCCCAGTTCCTTTCGTTGTCCGTTCTAAGCCCAGACACACTTGCACGTGCCCGCGGCATGTCCGAAATATTGTTTTATAAGTCGCTAGAAAATGTTCTCGGAATGGGATGAAAGTTGGCATGCGGTGTTGTTATGTTGCCGGTAGAACGCCTGCCAAATTTCATCCCATTTGGAGTCTGTTTGACGCCCCAACGGATAACTATAGCAGCATTATAGCCAGACTAACGTCAGACGTTTTCGGCCTCCAAAAACTATTGCCAGGATTTCCCTCTCTTTCCTCCTTAGACCATCTACACAGCCCACTACCAACCGCAAGGCCCCGAACCCCCTCCTTGCACAGTGCATCGACCCCCCCCCTCGAGTGCGCGTCCGAAAGTTGTCCCGAACCCAACCCGGAGAGTCGTCACCATTGGGTCCGGATCATCCCCAAACATCCCTAAAATATCTCCATTTTCTTATTTGGACTCCCTACCTATTTGTTCGCGACTATCCGATTTAATTAGAGGGTCCAAATCTACCCTAAACCTGTCTTTCCCTATTTATAAACCAACCTTATACCTAATCTAGCTAACCCTAAAACCTAGGAGGTTTGTCCCTCCCCGCAGCCGCCGCCAGCATCTCCCACCTCGGGATCCTCCCCGATCCAAAAATTCACCTCGTTGTCAACACCAGACCAACCATCGCCTTCCCTCCCGATCCACGCACATGCATGCTCCTCTTATTCTACGCTGACCAGATCGCAGCCTCCTTCTCCTCTTACCGAGCGAGCCTCCCACAGCTCCATGCCTCCCGCTCCCTCCTTGATTCAGATCGAGAGGAGCTCGGCCCCAAGTTGACGCCCGAGCGCCTCCTCCTCGATGGTGCTTCCCCGCCAGCAGTAGAAGCAGCCACCATGCCATCCCCGTCGCCCCTACCCTTCCTCCTTCCTGTTCCCTTCACTTCCTCTCTCTCAACTCCCTCTCCGTCTCTGTACCAGGAACGTACAAGAGCTCCGCCCCAACGCCTTGGCCGCTGAAGGAGCTCGTCGCCGCCACCTTGAACCCCGTAGTCCCGTGCCCCGCCTCTGCACCCTTGGAACGGGACGCGGTCGACCAGATCCAGGCCGGAGACCCTTGTTCCCGGCCGTCCCCTGCCATCGACGCCGTCTCCTTCAGGTCGTTGTGCCCTGCTTCGCCTGAAGCCGCCGTCCAAGCCCGTTCCCGGCCAGATCCGCCGTCCGGGAGACTCGCGCCCCTGCCGGACCTCCCCTGCTTCGCCTTGGTCCTCGCCGGTTCCCCACGTCGCCTCCCCATGCCCTGGAGTCCGTGCCGGCCTGCACTTTTGTCGCCTCCAAGTCCCGTTGTCGCCTCTATTCGAGAGGAGGACGACGCGGTCGACGCCCATGTTGACTGCGCCTCGCCCGCGAGTGACTGCGCGCCTGGGCCGCATCTCGTGCAAGGCCCATCGCCTCCTTCCAGTGTACCTCTCCAACGATCCCGGGCCGAGGCCCAATGTGAGCAGCTCCCATCCAGCCCAGATCCATCAGTTTCGGCCCACTACAGTTTTTTCCATCTCTGTGAATTTGTCTTTTTCCACTGAATTGCATAATTATAGAAGAATGCCATTTTCTTGCATTTCTCATAATTAAATAACCATGCATCGGAATTAATTAAACTTCATATACAAAATGCTTAGAATTTTGTGTAGATTAACAATATGCAACTTTCATCCATGTTTAAAATGTTTAAAATAATGTTTGCATAATTTGCCTATTGCCATACTAAATTGGTTTATTTCATAACTTAATAACCGTAGCTCCAAATTTAATAAACTTTATAAATGGGGTAGAAAATGCCTAGTTTAACATGGTGGCATTACTTTGCATGCTTAATAACTCTAAATATGCTTTAGGTCAAAACAGTACCAGATCTAATATATGCTCATGAGGATTTTCTGGAATTGTTGTTTGTTATTTCCGGCCTCATTTAAACTTGACTAGATAGTTAGTTTTATTATGCTTCACCTCTTGCCATGTTTAACAACATTTAATATTGTTGGGTACCTAAACGAGAGAGAACAAAATAAGTCATGTGGTGTTTCGTCAATATGCGAGCTCCACTTAATTTGTAGTGTTGTTTGTTGCACTTTGCCATGCCATGCATCTTTAAACCGGACATGCATCATACTTGGTTGTGCATCATGCCATGATTATGTGATGGTTGTTTACCAAGTTGTTTGCTTCTTTTCGGTGTTGCTTCTTTGGGTTAGTTCCGATAATGTCGCGTTTGTGAGGATCCGTTCGACTACGTCCGTTTGTCTTCTTCATGGACTCGTTCTTCTTCCTTGCGGGATCTCAGGCAAGATGACCATACCCTCGAAATCACTTCTATCTTTGCTTGCTAGTTTCTCGCTCTATTACTATGCCGTGCTACCTACCACTTGCTATATCATGCCTCCCATATTCCCATGTCAAGCCTCTAACCAACCTTTCCTAGGAAACCGTCATTTGGCTAAGTTACCGCTTTTGCTCAGCCCCTCTTATAGCGTTGTTAGTTGCAGGTGAAGCTGAAGTTTGCCATGTTGGAACATGGATATGTTGGGATATCACAATATATATTATTTTAATTAATGCATCTATATACTTGGTAAAGGGTGGAAGGGTCGGCCTTATTCCTGGTGTTTTGTTCCACTCTTGCCGCCCTAGTTTCCGTCATACCGGCGTTATGTTCCTTGATTTTGTGTTCCTTACGCGGTTGGGTGTTATGGGAACCCCTTGACAGTTCGCTTTGAATAAAACTCCTCCAGCAAGGCCCAAGCTTGGTTTTACATTTTCCTAACAACCTATTACCTTCCCTTGGGTCGGCCAACCCGAGGGTCGTCTTTATTTTAACCCCCCGGGCCAGTGCTTTACTAAGTGTTGGTCCGAACCGAGTAGACTGCGGGGCCACCTCGGGGAAACTTGAGGTTTAGTTTTACCCGTAGGATGTCTCTTCTGGTGTTTCCCTGAGAACGTGATATGTGCAGCTCCTATCGGGATTGTCAGCACATCGGGAGGCTTTGCTGGTCTTGTTTTACCATTGTCAACATGTCTTGTAACCGAGATTCCGAGACTGATCTGGTCTTCCTAGGAGAAGGAATATCCGTCGTTGACCATGAGAGCTTGTGATGGGCTAAGTTGGGACACCCCTGCATGGTTTTGAACTTTCGAAAGCCGTGCCCGCGGTTATGGGCAGATGGAAATTTGTTAATATCCGGTTGTAGAGAACTTGTCACTCAACTTAATTAAAATGAATCAACCGCGTGTGTAGCCGTGATGGTCTCCTTCCAGCGGAGTCCGGGAAGTGAACCCGGTCTTGTGTTATGCTTGAACGTAAGTAGTTTCATGATCACTTCTTGATCACTTCTAGCTTCTCGGCCATTGCATTGCTTCTCTTCTCGCTCTTATTTTCGTATGTTAGCCACCATATATGCTTAGTGCTTGCTGCAGCTCCACCTCATTACCCTATCCTACCCATAAGCTTAAATAGTATTGATCTCGCGGATGTGAGATTGCTGAGTCTCGTGACTCACAGATACTTCCATCCAATTTCAGGTGCCAATGATACCAGTGCAGGTGATGCAACTGACCTCAAGTGGGAGCTCGATGAAGATCTTGATCATTGTTTTGTTTTGTTTCCTGTTGACCAGTAGTGGAGCCCAGTTGGGACGATCGGGGATCTAGCAATTGGGGTTGTCTTCTTTTATTTTGGTTCCGTAGTCGGACCTTGTTTGTACTCTGGATGATGTATGTTTAACATGTTATTTGTGAGAAGTGGCGATTGTAAGCCAACTCTTTATCCCTTTCTTATTCAGTACATGGGATTGTGTGAAGATTACCCATCTTTCGACAAAACTACCATGCGGCTATGCCTCTAAGTCATGCCCCGACACGTGGGCGCATTGTGGGTGTTACACTAGTGCCCTTACTGAGATTCACCCGCTCCTCAAACCTGTTCTGACTATCACTGCCCTCTGACATCTCTAAAACTGACCCTGTGAATAGATAGGTATAGGTAGAGTGGATGAGCATCACAAAGTAGAGCGGATGAGCATCACAAAGTAGAGTGGATGAGCATCACAAAGCACAACTATTTTAAGAAAATATTGAGACAAAACTTAACTTTAGTTTTCTGCAGAAAGCATTTTGGAGCTACCAATATGACAAACTCGGTGACACCGAAGCATTAACATAATCTAAACTTGCAATTTCGGTCAGACCGAAATATAGTTCGGTGACTCCGAGATGCTAGGGTTTCATAGAGTAATTGATTTCGGTCACACCGATTAGTATGCTTCGGTCAGACCGAGTTGTACTTGTGCAATGGCCTGAGCCAAATCAGTGAGACCGACAACCTCAGATCGTTCAGTCCGAGATGAGTTTGGCGGAAACTTAACCGTAAGTTTTTGCATAAAATCTATTCTAATGAACTTTTCAGTGGATAGATTGATCTCGTTCGTGGTAAGAACAATGGGAATGAACTTTGTGCAAGAATCGGATTAAGAGAAAGCGCAAAGGGGTCGAGTTCGTCGACGGCGATGGCGATGAGATTTCCGTCGACGGTGATGGATGCCAGCGGCAGGAGGATGCTGGCGACGACGAAAACGATCCGGAGAACAAGGGGGCGGCAAAGCAAGGAGATGCGGACAAGTGGTTTGGAGGAATTTCCAAAATTTCAACCCACGGTATATATACCCAGTCACTATCGGTGTGACCGAGTGGAACAACTCGGTGGCATCGAGATGCAAAACTGCTAGCAGTTACAGCAACTCGGTGTGACCGAATTGTTCAAACGGGTTGTACCGACAAGAAAACCTAGATTAGCTTAATGAATTCATTGAGACCGAGTGTCATGAGTTGGTCTGACCGAGATGCATTAAGAGGTTTTGGAAGTTTAAGACCTTGGCGGATCGGTGGCTCCGAGTGCTCCTCACCCGGAGGGTCCGAATTCGACTTGTTCAAGCTTTGTGATGTAGCATGAATAGAGTTTGAGACGAGAAGAGCATAGATAGCTAGAGGGAGTGATGTAGGGTAGGAACCCTATAGCCTGATCTTTCACGAAAGGAGCGAATCCCGAGATGAACACGAAGAACACGAGGAGGGAAACAAGGGAAGAACGCGAGGGGAACACAAGAGAACACTCAAACCAACAAGAATGATCACACATGCGCTAGATCCTCGAATACATAAGAGAAGATACATGATCCACGGACAACTAAGGA